>NW_007231983.1:353317-423962 GCF_000164805.1 Carlito syrichta
TCTCTCTCTCTCCTCTCAGGATCTAACTGTGTCACTCAGGCTGAAGTACAGTGGCACAATCATAGCTCACTACAACCTTGACCTCCTGGACTCAGACAATCAATCCTTCTGCCTCAGCCTCCTGAATAGCTGGGACTACATGGGCATGCCACCACACCTAGCTAATGTTTTTTTTATTTTTTGTAGAGACTAGGTCTCTCTATGTTGCCCAGGCTGGTCTTGAACTCTGGGGGCTCAAGCAATCCTCCTGTCTTGTCCTCCCAAAGTGCTGGGATTACAGGTGTGAGCCACTCTACCTGGCCTCATTGTGTTTTTACCTTGCATTGAATATCCTTTTATATAAAGTCCTTGCACAAGTCTCTTTCCCATTTTCCTAATGGGTGCCAGTTTTCTAAATAAATTTCCACAAATTTATTCATAGATACTGTTTGTTTGCCCTTTGTTGTTGTGTCGCAAATACCTTTTTCACACTATGGCTGGTCTTTTCAGTTTCTAAATGTTATCTTTTGTTGAAACAAATTTACATCATATAGATGACTTTCAGACTGCATGCTTTGTATGCTTCTCAAGTCTGAGGTTCTAGCAAGGGAATAACTTATGTGCATCTGGTTAAGGATAAGGATAACACACTGCAAATACATTGTAGCTTCAGTTTTTACAGTTGTTAGCTGATTGTGTCCACATAGTTACAATTCAATCTGATACAAAGTTTATCCATATCTCTATTAAATTCCTCATTCTCTCTCCATCCATTATTGCTTTTCATCCGATCAAAACCTTCAGGACCACCCTTACATTCTCTGTCTCTCCCTACCCACAACCAATCAAGTACAAACCCCACCTCTCAATACTTTTATGCTAATGTATTATGTATTTCCTCTCATCCCTGTAGTGGCCATAAATATGCATCTCTTAGATCAACAATCTGTGTAGGGAGTAAAATGGACAGTCCTAGCTTCTTCCCTCCTAAATCTACTATCGTATTCATGCCAAGACCATGCGTCCCATGGGCTACTCCCATGAATGGAGACTCATTACAGCAACAGGTAGACTCCTTTGATTGACTGTTTTGGCTATGAGACTCTGATAGCCTGACTGAAAACTTTCCTGGAATGTGCGGCAGTCTGAACATTTTCCTACCCTAGTTCCCCTTCCTTGACAGATGTCAGATCTATAGGACTGTCTGACATTTCTTTCTACTTTCTCTGGCCCCCTCCCCACTAAATCTCTTACATTTTCTAATTCTTTGTGGCATCTACTTTCTAGAAGACTCTGAGTAACACAATCCCTGTCCTCATTATGTAACTTCACCATCATGGTGGGTTTTTTGGTTTGCTTTTTTGTTTTTTTTGAGCTGGAGTCTCACTCTGTCACCCAGGCTGGAGTGCAGTGGCACGTTCACGGCCACCCCAGCATCTACCTACTGGGCTCTGGCTATCCTTCTGCTTCAGCCTTCCAAGTAGCCAGAACTATAGGCACGCACTACCACACCCGGCTAATTTTTGATTTATTGTGGAGACAAGGTCTTGCCAAGTTACCTGGGCTGTTCTCGAACCCACAGTCTCAAGTAATCCATTCACCAGCCTCTGAAAGTGCTGGATTACAGGCTGAGCCACTGAGTCCGGCCCGTGGTGTTTCTTACCAATAGCTAGTTTTTCTGTCCCCAGTTTTGCCTTCACAGATCCTCTTCCTGCGGCAACCAGAATAATCCATCTGTCCACAGCTGTCCTCTGAAAGTGTAAAGTCTTTACCAAGGCCCATCTGCCTCCATGATCCTATTTCAGCCTCTACCGTTAGCTTCCCCATTTGCCCCTAGAAGCCTCACATCTCATGTGATAATGACATCAACTGTGTTGAAGCCTTCACCCATGTTTCATCCTTGTTCCCTCTGTGCCTTAGCCAGGTGGCCTCCTTTGTCTGGGATAACCTTCCCTTCTTTTTGCCTAGATACAACTGCTCATCTGGTTGGCAGCTTCTGCAGGAGAACTTCCTAGATTACCCCAAGCTAGATTTAGTTCTAGACCCAGCATCCACCCTACCCTACCCACTCAACACTTCCAGGGCTGGTGTGTTACTGCCTTTGTGCCTTTCTCCCCATCTGACCTGTGGCCTCTCCCAGGGCAGGAATGTTCATTTCATTTCCATATAGCCAACACTAGCACATACTTAGCTCAGAGTAATCAATAGATTGTTGTTTTTTACATTGAAAGTGTTAGGATCCAGTAGTTCATCGAATTACTATCTTTAGAAAATTTTAAAATAAAAAATATTTGGTTCATCATTCAAGTGTTTTGTAATCATTAGAGGATAAGTTATGACACAGGTGGAACTGTGGCTGCCCAAAGTCTTAGTCATTCTAGGGTTATAGGAACCCCCACCCAAGTGTGAGCAAGAGAAGAAAAATAAGATCAAATGAGAGTCAATCTATTGTTTACTGATGGCAACTCTGGAGGAAAATCTTAAAAATGTCAATACTACTTATAGGTCTGAATTGCGTGGAAATCTAGCTTATTCATCCATTCTTATCTACTCATGTTTGAAATAAAACTACTAAATAAACTGATATATTAATTTTATCTTTTGGAGTTTTGAAAAAAGTGCAATGGGGCAGATATTTTAATAATTTAAATATAATATCGATGTTCGATATTTTAAGTATAGTTACATGCATGTGGTGGGTGAGCAAATGATATTAGCAAATGAGAAAATTTTAAAAGATATCCACATAATGCCAACAGAGTCAACCAATTCAAGTTAAAGAAACAGGATCATCAGAGTTCTTAGGACCAAAACACGGGTCATGTTTTTATTGTAACCAACTGAAGGTTTGGATATCGTGCAATTATGGAAGGCATGCAGTAATATTCTTCTTATGCTGGTGGACATGATAATGCTCATAGAAAGTTGTGTGACACTGAAAACCAGGTGGAAAACTGTGAGGTTGGGAAGTTTGTGTGCCAACAACCACAGGTCTATCTTCTGGGTTCCTTCCCATCCGCTACTCCCTAGGAATCAATGACCTTTCTCTCTCCTTTCTCATAATGCTCTTCATAGTCTTTTAGTACATCCAGCATCAGTTTGTATTTTAACTAGCTGTTGACACATACATCTTGCCCACTTTTCTCTGTGTTCTTTGAGCATGAAGACTTGTTTCGATTAATCAGATTGTCTTCAGTGTCTACCACAGTGCTTCATAGATTGGCTTTCTGTAAATTCTTATAGAAGGAACGGGGGGGCGGGGAGAGAATAAAGAAAAGGTGGAGAGATAAGGGGAGAAAATAAGGAAACTAATATGAATTTAAGTCATTTTTCAACAAAGTCTCTTTAGAGTATTTAAATCCCATTAACTATAGAATTTAAAAATTTATGTCTTAATCAGGAGTTGCTCTTTAGCAAGAAGAGGGAAAAGTGTTTGCAGGGGAACAGAGTGGCTTCCCAGATCCCTTTAAATCTTATCTAGTGAAGTAATTGTTCAATACACTTTTTTCATCACGAGGGTTCTCCTGAGATCCAAGACAGCCCAAAATAGTGATCAGAGCTCAGAGCCTTGTGAGATAATATAAAGAGAAAAGGGAGAAAGGAAAAAACCCCAACTAATTAAAACAAAATAAAATGCTTGAAAATATTCAAGCTGTCAGTATATATTGTTTACAAATCAATGTCCACTGCAATTCTTAAAATATCTTCTCAACTAAATGACTTCTGTTTCTCCTGTGCTCTGCTGTTGATGGTAATTAGCACAGGTTTGAGGTGCTTAGGAAAAGAAACAAAAACATAAATAAAAACGGTTCAGCAGATGGCAGGGAAAGACATTTGCATGCAAGGCAACAGATTCTCAAGTTCAGACTTAGAAACGTTTTAAGTGATGTGCAAAGATGGTAAAGGTAAGTTCTCTCGGTCATCACAGATTCTTTATAACAAAATGTTCATCACATATACCACACCTACCAGAACATTCCTTCCCACGTTCTTCTCTCTATAGACAATGAGTTAGGGAAACACATTTTTGTATTCAAGAAGAGAGGCAAGTTTTAATTAAACACATTCTAAATTACCATTAAGAGGGTTTGGAGTGGGGTATAGGTTGGGAAATACCAGTTCATTTCTTCAGACTATTTTTCAAAGCACAGAAGGCATTGAGATTCTATCAACTTTTCTAGACACTCTGCAACTGCATTGTTTTCACAGTCTGCACAGTAGAGATCGATAGAATGTTTCCAATCTGCATTTTCAATCAATGCTAAGAGATAGATTTAATTAAAATTCAAGTATACAACCAACCAACCAGTACCTACTAAAGACAAAACTTGGTGCTAGGTACTAGGTGCTACACAGAGATGAGTAAGTCTGTCTCCACCTGGCAAAAAAGTAACTGTCTTTGAAAAAATTCCTAATTGTAAGCAACAAGCCTGAAATGTCAGACAACAAAATGAGCCCTGAAATAGAGATAAAGGCTGTGAGAAAACACAGCAAGAAATAATTAATGTCGCCTTTACTGTGGCGGGAGGGAAAAGAAGAATGCTTCCAGATGCAGTGGCATTTAATTTGGCAATAAGGATGCGTCAGCATTCAGCAGCAAAGATGGCTGGAAAGAGTATGTCTCCAAGGTCATGTGATGCCTAATTTCTATCATAAGAGGTCTCTTCTCAAATATCACCTTCTCAGAGTCCACTTTGCTCTCATCTCCCTGGTCAATATAGTTAACTTGCTAGCAAATCTTCCTAAGGTATTTTGTACATGGCTGTCCTTTTTTGATAAAATTATACTAAATAGATATTAGCCAATTCTGATGACTCAGAGTAGTTTTTGGAGGGTGAGGGACAACTGTTAAAAGAAATAGATCAATTATTTAATCGATCAACTAAAAATATAAATTTGTGATATAAAATATAAACAGGCCAGGTGCAGTGGCTCATGCCTATAATCCCAGCATTTTGGGAGACTGAGACAAAAGAATTGTTTGAGACCAGTTCAAGACCAGCCTGAGCAACACAGCAAGACTCCATCTCTACAAAACAAAGCAAATATTAGCTGGGTGTGGTGGTGCACACCCCCTAGTCCTCATACTCATGAAGCTGAGGTGGGAGAACTTCTTAAGCTCAGGTGTTCTAGGCTACAGTGAGCTACAATCAAACCACTGTGCTCTAGCCTGGGCAATAGAGTGAGACTCTGTCTCTACTTAAAAAAAAGGAAGAAAATATAAATAGAAAAATGAATCACATGGGAAGTTAGTTATAATTGTAGAGAATTAAGAGCAAAGATTAAGGTTAAAAGGAGTTTTATTAGTATCCTTTGTTATACTAAAACATCATATATATTTTATTGCTTTGACAACGTGTTTTCTATAATTTCTCAATTAACAATGACAGGTAAAGTGCATGTTTTATAAGACATTTTAATATTCTGAATTTAACAAACTGACTCACCTAAATGGGAAAATGGTCTAAGATTGTAAATAGTTCAAAGTTAAAGAAATAAATGGTATGAGGAAGTTTAAAGAGAAAGCAATGAAATTAAAACTTTAAAACTTAAAAATTTCTGAAAAGTCAAAAAAACAAAATTTTGTATAATCTTACCACTAAAACTACTTTCCCAGGTCATTAAGTCATTTTTGAAAAAATGATTTTCAAATATATAACACTCTATAATAATTCATTTAATCACTTCTGAACTGTTGAAACACAGGCTGTTCCTGACGTTTGCTGTTATAAAAATGCTGCAATGAACTTATTCATAAATATTTTTTCAATAGTCAAGTAATTTTTTAAGAATAAAATGAGTTATAATTAGTAGGATGGTCATATCATTATATTCCAGAACAAAGAGCAGTTTTCATTTAATCTTATTCTAAATTATTTTGTGGTATAGTTAAAGAGGTTGGAACTAAGAAGGGAAATGGAAAATACTAGATGGGTGTCTCTTGAGATGGAATTACGTATATATTCTATGTATCTTGTTTTATACACTGTGAGGTTGATGTCATTCATTCTTGTGTCTCAGAGCCTTGCAGGTTGTATGGCCTAGAGCCGGAAGCTTAATAGATGTTGAGACAGTGCTCATTTAAGCACCTAAAATAAACTTATGATGAAATATGATATGAAAATATACTAGTGCTTCAAAGGTTATTAGAAATATTATTTTGATAAGAATAATAAAATATTGAAAATACATTATTTGAATGGCACAACTTTCATGATAAATATTGCATCCATTCTATTATTGGATCTTGAACAGTTTAAATATTTAAAGGGGAATTCAAGTAGCTAAGCTTAGATATGTCTAAAAGATTACTTTCGAACTGACATGGGTTAGATGTGGTCTATGATTGTAGCAAGTTGAAATAAAACCTACACAAGGAAATAAAAATTTTCAGAGTGAGTTAAAAAGTACTTGACATTCTATTTTTTGAAATACTCACTACAAATACAGCATCAGCAGGACCTGTCGAGATGGTAAATTATTGTAAGATAGTTTCACTGCTGACCAGGAAAGACAACTACAGACAACATAAATGAATAGAGGTAGTGTGTACCTAGTTACTTTGAGATGTTTGGGTAACCCAAGTACTAAAATGAAAAGTTGAAGATTGAGTGGATTGACTTTCAAAATGAATAAAATAAAATAACAATCATAATTAACATATATCAATTACTTGCTATATGGAAGGCACCTTTCTGAGCACATTATACAATACTGGTCCAGTAATATAATTCAATCAGAATATCCATGACTGGGAGAGTCAAACATCAATACTTTTTAAATATTTAAAGATAATTCCAATCTGCAGCAAAGTCCAGAACCACTCAGCACTGTACTATGATAGATACTCTTGTACCATTATTTTGGGGTTGCAGTCTGTCACCCAGGCTGGAGTGGAGTGACATGATCATGATTCACTGTGTCCTGGACCTCCTGGGCTTAGGCAGTCCTTCCACCTCAGCCTCCCAAGTAGCTAGGACCATAGGCACACACCACCATTCCTGGCTAATTTTTATTTTTTGTGGAGACAAGATCTTGCTATTTTGCCCCAATTGGTCTAGAGCTCCTGGGCTCAAGCAGTCCTCTCGCCTCAGCCTCCTTAAATGCTGGGATTACAGGCATGAACCACCACGCTCGGCTCTTGCACCTATTTTATTAAAATGGAAACTGAATCACAGAATGGTTATTTCACAGAGACATAACTTGCCAAGGTTAACGAGCTGAGAAGTTGAGACATAAATCCAGGTGTTCAGACTCTAGAGCCCTTGATTGTAACCACTGCAATGTGTCCCCAGTGCTTTAGTGCCATTTCTAATCACTAGCTTTGATTTTATGAATTCAAGGAAGGAAGTTTTCTCTCTCTCTCTCTTTTCTTTTCTTTCTTTTTTTTTTTTTGGCACAGAACCTGGCATTTATTACGCTCTGCGGTGGCTGCAGAGTGGGGCCCTGCATACACAGCACAAGCTCAAGGCCTCCTAGGCCGGGGCGCTGTGAGACTGGAAAAACACCGCCTCCTTGTGGCCGCTCCTCTGGCACAGTGGGTCCTCGGTCCGCGGCAACGTGGGGTCCTGGGACACACGTCAGCGATGATCTGGGTCAGCTCATCCACTTCGTGCGTGATTCTGTTCACGCAGTTGCAGCTGTTGTCGGCTTCCTGCTGAGACTCACAATTCCGGCATGCGCGGAGCAGGATGCGGTTCTCGTTGTCCTCCTTGGGATCTTGGGATACTTCGTGCTGTGTTGTTACATTCCTGGCAGAATTGGATACCCGCAAAGCCTGGCTCATAGGCCCTATCGGGCTCCATAGCGACGCCCAGCCTGCTGAGCCCTCTCAAGGAAGTTTTCAATGCACATCTTAACAATATTCATTTTAGGTTGTAGTTTATTCTCGTGTGGTTTGTTTCTCACCAGCTTTGTGGGCTCTGGGCAGTCCTGACCTTACCAAACACAATGTTGTTGACATCGGCCCTTGTCTCTGTTCCAATTCTTCCTCCCCCTTGATGTTCCTACTTACATTTATCTTCAGGGTCCACACAAGCCCATGTCATGGAATTGGTTGTGCTAGAGACACGAAGGGACCCAGTGGCAAAGCAGAAACAACATTGACATCCTTCCTGTTACCAATGTCCCCCTTGGCTGTGTCCAGAGTGTGACTTAGATGTGAATCACTAAGTCTCCATTTGACTTCTGCTGCAGGCTTCTTGTTCCACATATCTCTTTGTATTTTCATTCTAAATCTGAAGTTGTGTTATATTCTGGAATTTCAGAGGCCTAGGTTTAATGCTTAGTTTTGCCACACTCTTAACTATATGACTTTAGTTAAGTGGTTTACAATCTGTGCCCCACCAATGTCCTGTGTGCTGCACAGCATGGACGGTAGAGATCTATTTGACAAAATTTTTGGTTCTGTGTTCCTCCATTGCTCTAAATTTAAGTTCAAGACTATTTCCAGACTTTGAGAGTCACTGGTTTCCAAGTCTATTTTGAACTTGGCCTTCTCCTGAGGATGTATCTTGTCTGCATAGGCCATCTTGGTCACAGTTATCCTGGTGCAAGCAATTTGCCTTTCAGCCATAACTGGGAAGGGGGCATAACCCAATGTTTAATTCCCCTGTGGAAACTGAGTATCATGTGCCAGGACAGATTTCTAATTTTTATTTTTTGAGTTGAATTCTCACTCCGTCGCCTAGGCTGGAATGCAGTGGAACACTCACGGTCACACCAGCATCGACCTGCTGGGCTCATGTGATCCTTCTGCCTCAGCCTTCCAAGTAGCTGGAATTACAGGCATGTGCTATCACGCCCTGCTAATTTTTGGTTTATTGTAGACATGAGGTCTCATCAAGTTGCCTGGGCTGTTCTCGAACCCGTGGGCTCAGGCAATCCTCTCACTTCAGCCTCCCAAGGTGCTGGAATTACAGGCTTGAGCCACCATGCCTTGTCCAGGACAGATTTAATAAGCTTGGCACCTGAGTCAGAGGAGTCATATAGATGTACAAATGTGGGACCCTCCTGTGGAGAACATATTTTCTTCTGTGGTTGCTGCTTTATTTCGAGATGTGCTCCATGACCATGCACAGGCAGTGGGTACAACAATTAAACTTCCCCTATGTGAAATGGTGCCCATTGCAGCGGACCACACATAAGCCCACAGTTGCAGTTTATTCCCACACCTGAGCTCCTCTAAGTTGTTCAACATCCCAAGGCTCCTGGGAGAGGCAATGAACATTCACATAACCACCTGGTAGTTCCCAATCACCACGAGTGAACATCCAAGTTTATTCCTTATCTGTTCAAAAGGAAAACCTAGGTTGTGTCATCATGAAACCGCTAAAGGAAAGAAAGAAACTGAATACCCTTGATTCAGCAAATCATTTCTGAAAGTTGTGGACAGGCCGCTAATAGCAAAAGGTTTTCTCTTTCTGGGTTCTTACCTGCCACTGCTTGTTCCTGAAATGATCAATTCATGGTTATTTTTATTTCCCACTGTCCAACATTTAATTAGCAAAAAAAAAAAAAAAAAAAAAAAGGTATGATATTAACAAAGAAAAAACGTATGCAACAACAAGAGAGAGACTTGGAGGTCTGGGACTGCAAGACAGAATCAGATTCCTTAAAAAGAGTGAAGACAAAAAGTTGTAGGGCCCCTGAAGATGGGTAGGACAGGGCAGGATAACAGCATCCAAGGCAAGAGCAGACAAAATTAAGGAAACTTGACAGTAGGACCTTGAAAGCGTTCCCAAGTCCATGTGCTCCGGTCGGCCCCTGCACATGCCTGGATGCTAGTTTCCTAGAACTCAGAGCACACAGGGCCCTGTGGGAACCAAGAGCACAACTCTCGAGAAGTTTGGAGGGGAAAGCAGTGGCCCATCATGGGTGGCCTTGGTTAGCCATGATTTGAGGGTGGCTTCAGGCTTAGCACCCACCCGCGTGCTGCTGTGCCACGGCATTTTCCTGGGATGATCAGGGCTGATCGTCACAAGAATGACATGCCAGAGGTTGGGTCAGAGATGGCTATAGCACAGGGGCCCCTTCAAAGGCATTTCCATGAGATATATCAGTGTTGTTTTGATAGGTCAAGAGAGTTCAAAGCCTTTGATGTTAGAATCTATAAATTTTACATCTTGGGACCTCTTCATGATGGTTTTTTTCTTTCGAGTTGGAGTCTTATTCTGTCGCCCAGACTGGAGTGCAGTGACCGCTCCTGGCCATCGCAGCCTCGACCTGCTAGGCTCAGGCAATTCTTCTGCCTCAGCCTTCCAAGTAGCTGGAACTACAGGCACACGCGACTACTCCCAGCTAATTTCTGATTTATTGTAGAGTTGAGGTCTCACCAAGTTGCCCAGGCAGGTCTCGAACCTGCGGGCTCAGGCAATCCACTCACCTCAGCCTCCCAAAGTGAAGGATTACAGGCTGAGCCACCAAGCTCGGCTCTTCATGATGTTAATGCAAATACAGCACATTTAATTTTCTTTCTTTCTTTTTAAAAATAGAAACAGGATCATGCCCTATTGCCCAGGCTGCTCTCAACTTCCTGGACTCAAGCAATCCTTCTACCTCAGTCTCCTAAAAGTGCTGGGATTATAGGTGTGAGCCACTGTGCCCAGCCAATACAGTACATTTTGAGAATTTAGATGGATATGTTTGAGGCTTCCAAAAGTTTCCAAATTCTTGAACAATATTAAAACATAACGTTTTCTCCAAGAACATATAGTGGACTACCTACTACCTCAAATGCTAGTGATTGTCTTGGGCTTTTTTAGAGAGTGGAGTGACAAGAAGTAGAAAAATAACAAAATCTTGTTGTGATGTTCTGCAGGTTCAACTGCATGGTAAGTGAAGAGTTTCTATATCAAAGAAGATAGTATCTAAAAGCGAGCTTCTGTCAAATTAAAGATCACCACATGTCACTGACCTTCAGTGCTGTTCCAAAGTTTAAACTCTGTGAGTACCAAGGGTCTGTGATGAAGTAATGGCTCTAGCAAATGATTTTGTCCTCCAAGTGAGAAAAAAGAAACAAACGACTTCTCATGCAGGACCTCATTCTGGGAGCTGAGGACCCCTAGTGGGCTCTGTAACAACAGTTCCTTCTGAACAGTAAGTACTGTCTGGAGAATGAAGCATTCATCTCTCACACAACATTTTTCAGATGCAGGTATATGCTGTTGTGATTAATATAATACAGTTTCACTTAAAGCCCTGCAAAAGCTACAATGGCTTTTTGTTATTGCATTTTTGTTTTTCAATTAAAAGATTCCCAAAGGCTGGCGTGGTGGCTCATGCCTGTAATTCTAGCACTTTGGGAGGCCAAGGCGGGAGACTTTAAGCCTAGGAGTTTGAGATCAACCTAGGCAACATAGTGAGACTTTGTCTTTATAAAAAAAAATAAAAAATAAAAATAATCAGTCAGACGTGATGGTGGTGCATGCCTGTAGTCCTAGCTACTTGGTAGCCTGAGGCGGGAGGACACCTGAGACCAGGAGGTCAAGGCTGCAGTGAGCTGTGATCATGCCACTGCACTCTGGCCTGGGTGACCAAAAAAAAAAAAAAAATTCCCCAAATACTATCACTAATTTGAGAGAGTCAGAGGTCTTGATGTTACTCAAAAAGGTTGGGAACCTCTCTCTAGAGAATCATCTCCAGGGAAACCATGCTCTTTCTGACAAGTGGCACCCAGAAGAGTTGGACCTACTGAAAATAACAGAAATGTCCTACAGAACTCAATCTGTAGCAGAACTGCATTACTTATAAATAATGCACTTATTTTTATTGCAGTAAATTTTTCAGAAAAAGGACATTCATCTACAAATGAGCATTTGTAGACTTTGGCCAAATACCAAGTGGCACAGTCAACATAAGTAGTACTAAATGATCAAATGTGCAAATTTCTTCATGTCAGAACTAGCCATAGGAAGAAACTGCAAAGCCTATATGGGATGCCAGACATCACTTCAACCAAATTTTTGTTTGTTGTGTTTTGTAGAGATAGGATCTTGCTATGTTGTTCAGGCTGGTCTCAAATTCCTGGGCTCAAGCAATCGTCCCACCTCAGCCTCCTAAAATGCTGAGATTATAGGCATGAGCCACTGCGCCTGGTTCAACCAAATTTTTAATTCACTGTTAAAAACAAAATCCCCCCCACACACACATGCAGGAGTACTATCATGACTTGGCTCAGTGCAGTGTATTCATAAACTCTTTTATCCCTCTGAATCAAGTGCTATCATTTATTTCATTACTGAAATAGTCTCTTAGATGGCCTGATTTCTAGGGCTATTAAGCTGGAGCAGTCAGGCAAATAACATTTCTTTAATAGAAAGATAGTGATCTGTAATTGATAAATTCTTTTTTTCTTCTTACCGTTTCCTCCTTACACTTAAAACCATTTCAATCAGTATATAGAATGTTGCAGGGGGAGAGGGACAAGATTTTTCAGAAAACACTGGGTATCTTCACCCTCATTCAGATTCTCACCCTCAGTGTCAAAGGATAATTAGTGAGAAAGATAGTAAATGCCTTCCTGGCAATCAGTTAAAACCAAATAATGGGGCCAGGCACGATGGCTCATGCCTGTAATCCCAGTATTTTGGGAGGCAGAGGCAGGAGGATCACTTGAGTTCAGGAGTTTGAGACCAGCCTGGGCAATATAACATAGCAAGATCTCATCTCTATGAAACATAAAAAAAAATTAGCTAGGTGTGGTAGTGCATGCCTATAGTATCAGCTCCTTAGGAGGGTGAGGGAGAAGGATTGCTTGAGCCCAAGAATTTGAGGCTACGATGAACCGTGATCATGCCACTGCCCTCTAGCTTGGGTGACAGAGTGGGACTTGACTCAAAACAAACAAACAAAAAACTAGATAATAAATTTACACATTGATATGTTTGTAAAGATACACATACATGAACACATGAAACGCGCAAAAAATAACTTATAATTCAATCTCAGATACACAAATATACTTAAGAAAGAGAAGTTTTATTAGGGCAATTTCACTTTATTTTTCCATACAGCAAAGTCAACTACGGCAGTAATAATAAAATAAGCATAAAACAAATTGCAGCCCAAGACAAAATACATAATTTTAAGCAACTACAAGCAAAAAGTAAGTTGTGATTACATAATAGTAAAACCAAGCACATTTGTCCTTTCAGCAGATGAAAGTGGTAAGGTTGCTGATAAGTGCAACATTATTCACCAGCTGGAGTGAAGGCTGGATCCCCGAATTCATTAAACAAGTGCCTATTATCACATTTTGATTTTTGAGTGCTTCTGAGTTGAGAATTAAACCTGTGAAATTTGAACTGCATTTTCTTTTTCACCTGCTGAAAGAACAGGATCCTACAGCAATTTAAAAACAATCACATAACAACTATAGCTACGGTGTGCTGTTTGGTTTGCCTGTTTATGGTTTAAATTTTGTGAAAGTCAATACTGTTTTGAAGATTTTTTTTGTGTGTGAACAATAAACCACTGAAATTGGCAGAAACTGATTTGAATAATATATGTTCTTAGTATAGTTCTTTCTCTCTTTTTTGTTGTTGAAGTTTTAAACATGCAGTAGTTTTGAAAAATGTAAGGAATATTTGATCCATGATTTCACCTTAATGGCCGAAGTACCTGCTATTTTTGGTAATGATCTTCAGGCAGATTTGACCCAATGGAGTTTTTGTCAGTCATGAGATTTCGAAAGGATGGCATATCTTTCCAGCTGAAAAAATCCTGGCAAACTACAAGCTGTCCACAAAAAAGCAAAGCAACATGTTTGAAGGGGTATGGAGTGCTAACTCTGTGCCACTTTTGCAAGCAATTTTGCTCAGTCTGTCATTTTATTAGCCTTAACAAAACTCCTTGTAATTATAGACGTTTTTATTCAAAATAAGATCTTACTATTATACAGGTTTCTCTCTTTTGACTATATACAGAAGTGCAAAAAGTCAACCTTCTCTCTAGACGTCCCAACATGCTAAATTGCAGCATAATCAACCCTTAAGAGTTTGCACACACGCTATAATTCTCATTACGTAAACTTTGAGTATTTGGATTATCAACAAAAAGTCCCTTGTTCTATTTATTGATTATGCAGCTTATTTATAACAAGGCCTGATATTCAGGGATTTCAAAAATATTAAACAATACTTTAACATTTGAAATGGATACAGTAGAAAATAAATTTTATTCTAATATCTAGGATCTAGATCTTCTTATAATAACTAATTACAAACAAAATAAATCATCAAAATATTACTCAATTGTCTGCCAGGATTGCTGCGATAGCAACAACTTAACTTCTTACTTAGCAATGATTATATATTTATAAGATATCCATATAAAAGATCTTTGTTCTTTTAATGAAAACTAGACAAGAACTAACAATGACTGACATTCTTACATTGTAATATTAAATCAGTAAAATATAAATCATTTAGTTAACAATACGAATATTCATATGACACTACATGTAATTCAAAACTGAGTATGTTATGAAGGAAAAACTAATTTTTTTTGTATTTTGAAAAATTCATCGGTAAAATCTAATAAAACAATAGTCTATAAACTGAAATGGTATTCAATTGTTAATAGAAAATGAAAATCTAATAAATGTAGGAAATGAAAAACTACATTTTAACAAGAAAAATAAGTAATATTCTATAATGTAACTAACTACAATAACATGTGAAGTCACCATTACTTTCTTAACACGATTGAAATTACATTGGTATGGGTTCCAACCCGTAATGTAATAATCTAAGGCTTTAATAGATGTACAGTACAATCAGTAAAATCAACACATCAGTCTTATATTAGAAAGCATCTCTCTCAAGCATAAAAACTTGCAGTAAACTTGGAAGTATGGAAAGTTCTACAACTGAACTTTCACCTCTCCCATTCCACACTATAACTACCAGTGACCTGGCCCCTACTTCAGCAATTTTTAGAACTGCTGAACAGAGCAAAAATATCCTTTACTAGCTGCAACATCCAAACCTCAAAAAAGGAATTCCTTTGGATGAATCCATTCTTAAAAACTGAATGCACATCTATTTTTTTATTTTGTAAAGGCTTTCTAAGGCTATAAGCAGTTAATCTGAACAAAACAAAACAAAACAAATCACATATAAAATTCACCCATGTACTTAACCCACCCAATTACTACGTTAATTAAACATTTCCCATTTTCATATTTTGGTTTATCATGCATCTGATGACAGTGCTGCTTTCTTCTTTGTTTAGAGTCACTATTTTGAATGTGACTGTGATGAAGCGTTTAAGCAAACGTGAAACCATTTTTGCAAAGCATTTATAGTCTTTTGACTTTTGACAGAGGCTATAAATAGAAGCAAAATAATTTCCTCAAACATTTTTTTGTTATCGTGTCTCAGAAATGGCATATCCCTTTTGAATAACATGTTATACAGTATAGTATGCATAAATATTACACTACAATGCATTAAAATAATTTTATATATATCTATTATATATATCTCCAGTATGTGTGAGTTTGTATTGAGAGTTTGTGTTGTGCTGTCTATTGTTACTGTAAAGTTAAATTGGCCATTTCTGAGACAGCTTTGGTTTCAAAAAAAAATGGTGCCCTTTGACTGATTAGTACTAGCAAATAAGCAACAAAATGTGGCTCTGAAAACAATAACACTGAAGAAATAATACTCTAATTTGATGTACAGTCTATGGCACTTCATGAGAATCCTTAACAACATGGTACTTAAAGCCATGATGTGCTTTAAAATATACACAGTTGTGGTTTTGCTTGGCACATTCATCTCTGTCAGATCCCTCCCTCACCACGTCTTACAATCTATTACATTAAAAATATTACTCTTAAACAAAAATGACTGTGCATGCACGCTCTCATCTATAATGGCAATTTTAAATACAAGGTGCACCTTTGTTATTTGTAAACCTTGAAAGAAATAAACTTAGTTTTAAAAAATTATATCTTGGTCTACAGACGTACCAATACATAATAGAATCATGGTTACACCATAGTCTGTCTTTTCAAGATGGCATGAATATATAGGAAACTAATTAGGTATGCATATTTTAATGCATAACTCTGTGCTAGAAAAGAAAGACGATGTTGTTCTTTTAGACAGGAATATCACCTCAGCACAAATATTAATTAAATGTACAAAGTGTATAGGCAACAGTGTGCAGTGGGTTTCCATGTTGTCTTTTCTTCTGGTTAACATGCAATATGTGGATGTCTTGTGGCTGAGGGACTTGTGTGTGTGTTGCTTGACGGTATATACAATATGGCTAATGACTTCTTCCTTTACTCTAACCAAGCACACTGTCCTTTCCTCTTTAGTATGATCTACAAGGGAAAAAGAGATAATCTTGGTTAAAACCGAAAACAACTAAAGCAGCTTCAATTATAATTTAATCTGAACATTTTCTTTCCTGGTTAAATTCTGTATTCACATATATGGTATCATATCTTCATACAAAAACAACAACCACTTCATAAGTGAAAATGTATCTAAATTTGTCTATCATGGCAGTGAAATGACTTGTACAGCTTTATACAATTATACACTCAGCTGAAAAATTTTCCGGGCCAGGTATGATGGCTCACACATGTAATCCCAGCACTTTGGGAGGCCGAGGGTAGGGGATCACTTGAGCCCAGGAGTTCTGAGACCAGGCTAGGCAACACAGCAAGACCCCATCTATATATTAATATAAAAAAAAAAATTAGCCGTGTGTGGTGGCATGCACCTATAATACCAGCTACTTAGGAGGCTGACGCAGGAGGATCACCTGAACCCAGGAAGTCAAGGCTGCAGTGAGCTGCGATCATGCCACTGCACTCCAACTTGGGCAAGAATGAGACACTGACCCCCAAAAAACAATTAATTTTCTAATACTAAGCCACAAGTATAAAATACATTGCAGAATCAAAGAGCATAATATAGTAAGCTGGTTTTTATTCACACCATTGCTGTGGGGCAAAATTTTAACTTTATTTCTTTCCTTCAATAGGTTTCAAGAGTAAATATTTGGCCTACAAAATTAAAACTACGTAACAATCCTATTAAACAAGATTCATTCTGTTTGGATTCTTGTTTAGCATAGTACGTGTTTGGGGAAAAAAAAGAATGACACTTAAGTGACTGTTTTGATAATTCAAATTTTGTGGGTTTTTCTCCTCCTAAAAGCAAGAAAAATAAAAATCATTCTTTATGAATTAAGGAACAAGTCCTCATAAATTAAATTTTAATAGATATTATTCTGGTCATTTGGCACTATTGTCTTCAACCTGTGTTATTCCTAAGAAATAGAACTTAGCACGAGTTACATATACACATGCCCACCAAACATAATCAGCTGACTACAAAAGCTTGAAACAGATTTTTTAACATGGCAAAAGAGAAGTCGTCTTCCAGACTTACACTATCAAATTGTGTGCTTATCCTGAAAATGTGGCTATTGTTCAAAATCATTGTGAACCTTTTTATTGGAACTGCTTTGAGAGCTTATGAAATAGGCAAAAATCAATTTCAATAATTTAACTCATGATTGCAGCACGTCTTTGGCAATACTTCTCTGACTGAGTCTATCATTTCTTTCTTGAATGGCTCTCAATTTCAGCCTATCCTTTGCTCCTCAATGGGCTCTGCCTTTGTCCAGCTTTTGCGATCAATGATCATCCCAAGGGCCCCTGAACTGGTTTTCTGCCACCAATGCCTCCTGATTTGGTACACTGTCCCCTTATCTATAAGACCCTTACTCCTCCCTTCTCTATAGAACATCTCCATTGTCCAAATTCACTTGTTTTCTGACTCTGATGGAAGAGCTGCTCCTTCATCTTTGCTCCAAGAGAAATGTACTCAAACCTGTCTTACTTTAATATATTACCCTGATACTGTTTCCATCTTTGTCTTACTGTCTGTTCATTTTTATCTCATTAACTTGGCGACTAACACAAAGTAGCATCAAAAACTCATCTGGAAATATGTTTAAAAATGAATGAAAGGAAGTACCAAAGAACAGTCCCCCATCTTACCAGATTCAGTTTTAAATGTCATGGCCCTTTCTAAATATGAAATTAGGTACCTAGCATGCATCTGAGCACAAGTTATAACTTGAATGCATACATACTGGACAAAACATATTCCCTAAGGATGAAAAGTGGGCATTTTTACAAGTACTTCCGACAATGCTTGTAAAGGCAAAACAGAAAAATTTTAGACCATTTTTGAGCAATGACATTTCCAGAATTATATGATCCTCTAAGATAACTGTTCTGAAGTACCTAACATTCATTTGAATATGCAGATTTGTGTCTGCACATCTACATGAGTATGTGTCAGATTCATTATAATCTAAAGACTCTGTGTATGGTGATGCGTAGGATGAGGTAGGTATATCTTCTTATTTAAGATTTAGCTAAAGCATAAAAAAATAAAATAAATGATGATCTGCACTAGGGGCAGCCAGGCTCCATCCTGCTGGCCAAATCTGACCTACTGTCTATTTTTGGAAATAAAATTTTATTAGAACACAACCACACCCATTTGTTGACATATTATCTTTGCTCTCGTGCTATAATGGCAGAGGTAAGTAGTTGCAACAGAAACCATATGACCCACACAGTCAAAAATATTTGCTATATAACCCTATAAGAAAAAGTTTGTCAACCACTGATGTATGTCTTCTAATTACTTTTAAGTCACATATTTTCTTTAGGCTTATGTTTATTTCTAATGCAAAATAAAAAACAAAATGTATTTCCCTTAGTATTCTGTATATTTTAGTGATATTAACATTTATTATAAATTTGTCTTATAAGATTCCTCATAACTCATTGGGGATAAAAATGTGAGCTGTACATCAATATTTTCTCCAAGATCTTATAATATTTTAAGTGCACTACAGCACTGCTATCTTAAAACCAGGCTGCAAATATACAACTATATATCACAGAATGAACTTACTGTTTAGTGATGAGAATTCTACATCTGGGTAACATACTTGTGGCTAGTCAGATGTTCGGCAGATATTATGGGTATCTAGCAAATAAAAAATTATTTAATGAATGATCCATGCAAGCAAGCCAACAACCGAGAGATGAAAACATTTAATATTAAATTTTTAAAGAAAAGTGAAATTCAGCTGTGAGGTGATAATCCTTATCTGGTCAACATAATAGTAAGTTAATGTAAATTTAAACGCCAAAGTAGCAACTAAATTTTTCAATCTTCATGTTAAATACTATTCTATAAATGTTACCAGTTTTTAAGAAGTAAGAGAAGTAAAACTACCAAAAATTCATGCAGAGCAGTAATTGAAAGAAGCCCTTTTTGTTGGCCTACACACACACACACACACACACCCCTGTGGTTTCAGTTACTTAATAATAGGAAATGTCTATTTTTGTGCAATCAAATTTCTAACATTTTCGGTCAAATTAGAGTATCTAACTTTTTCCAAATTAAACATACCATGTAAGAATTATAAAGCAGTAATTCAAAAGAACTAAATAAGAGCATGAGTTTACTTCAGAACATATTTCTGAATTCTGATGGCACATTTTATTTTATTTTAAATGGGCAAGAGAATCAGAGAACTTGAGAGAAAATACAATAAGAAACCAAAATAGAGGTGACTTATTTCAGTAGTCCCTAAAGCCAAGAACTTAACAAATTTGCAGCTTGATTCTTCTCCACACCCAAATTAATGGCTGCTAACCTGAGAGAGGCAGCACGATAGATGGAAACTATTAGAGGACTGAAAGCATGGGCTCTACCACTAGGATCTACTTCCTAGCTGTGTGACCTTAAGCTAAGCAACAAATTCCTCTATACTTAAGTTCCTTCTGTAAAGTAACACTAATCCCATTTCTGCAAGGTCGATGGGAGAAGAAAGAAATCATATACATGGCATTTTGCTGTTGTTGCTTTAATTTAAACAACCTAGACTAATTCAACATATTACAATCCACAGTCTGGCGTGTATATTAATATGTCCTTTTTAAAAAAATTTTTCAGTTCTCAGCTGACATTTTTACACAATTTTACAGCATTGGCAAATGGCACGAAAATGTGCTCCAAGCATAATGAAGCTTCTCATACCATTTTTCCTGCTGCTGCAGGACAGGATGTTGCACCCAACAGTGTAGAAGCATCAAGGATGGGGCTGTCGAAACATACCAAGGACCTTCAACACCAATCGATGCAGATGAAGGGCCAGCTATCAACTTCTGCATGCATGCAGGCTGCATTTTGTGGCATCAGCTATTTCCAGCATTGCTAATGTACTGTAGGCATATACATATGTATGTATATGTAGATATAATATATGTGTGTATATATATATCCATTCCTTTTTCTTTCTTTTGGTTGTAAAATAGTATGAAGACCCAAGATTATGCATGAAATGGTCACAGCACAATGCAAAAAGTAAAGTGTCCCCTACAACCCAGGTGGCCGAGGGCATGTTGAAATTTGCTCTGCTAGAGTTCTGTTTACACCAGCAATTCTACAGTCATACAAGGTTCACACATGAGAGATCAGGATCAATCTGCACCATAAATGGATGGTATTGAATCCATGAAGATATTTCTACCAAAGATTACTTACTAACATGCCACATATGCACAATCTAGTATTCTTGTAAATGAGTCTGATGTGTTAGCATAAATCCAGAGCTATTTTGACAAGCTTCTGAAAAATGAATGAGTTTTTGCCAAGAAATGTTTAAAGCCTGACTGAAACTTTCAAATAAATCCATTTTGGCATTCTGATTTGGAAATTTTTTTAATGGCTATAAAAATAACTGAAAGTTTTTCATCAACAGTACATGGTATATTATAGAAACAAGGGAGGCTATTCCTTATAGTAATAACTACAAGTTCCGATGGCTCTTAATTGGTCTTCTCTTCCCAAGGGGGAACATGTTGAATCCCATTTGATATATCTTTTGAGATTCACTTGGCTACATTTAACCTTGGTCTATGGGTTATCTGAAATGTGATTTGGCTCTAAATTTTTTCATATAGTATCAACTCTATTGAGCTTTGCTTTCATAACGTGTGTATGTGTGTGCATATATATATATATTTTTTTCAAGCTCAAACATACTTTATATAAATGGTACTTTAATCAAAACAGTATTCAGAAAATGTTGGTTTAATTAATGTCAATAAATATTTTAAATAGTTATTTAATTTTAAGTAGTTACTTTTGTATATCATAAAATTTAAATTTATGAAACACATCCCTTTTACTTAAAAGTATCCTGTATAATGGTTTCCCTATAAATTTGTATGGAAAACAGAATAACTGTCAATTTACCATACTTGATTTTTTTTTCTTCTCCATAAATCTCTAACATTTATGTAAAGTAACTACATAAGTAAAAATAAGAACACTTAGGATTTTTTTTTTTTACTTTAAGTATTGAGAATGAAAGCTTACAGATGCTGTATACAAACAATTTATTTTGAATAAGCAATCTGCTTATCAAATCAATTAATATATAATGAATTCATAAACTCTATTTACAAGAGTGGTCATTTGTGGCATATATGTAAAATGCATTGAAATATTTTGCTTTTTATTAAGCATTTAGGCAAGAACTGAGAAACTGCATATACTAGATGTTTTAAATAAAATTGCCTATATTTTTGATTGGTCAAAATACCTGGACGATGGATTGAGACCAAATGAGAATTGCTTGTGTAAATATCATTTTAGTAGCTTCAGAAATGGAGCTGCGACAACTTTGGAGCACTTATAAATGGCATAAAAGCATTCTGCTGCTCATCATAGAGAGAATGTGTAGGCCAACAAGAGGTATCTTTGAAACCCCATGCTTATTAAAGCACCCTCTACAGTCCTCACGTACACACGACTCCCACTGACCTCAATGGGAAATCCACGTGCGTAAGGGCTGTTGGATTGAGCCCTATTAGAGCTGGTTTTTAAGAAACAAAGCTGTAAATTAGCAAACCTGGTTGGCTGTGGCTGTTGCAGCGAAGGGAACACTTGTGGCAGATGTTGTTGCTGCGGACACAGTGGCTGGCGTAGCACCGTGCACCATGGGAACTTTCGGAGGGAAAATCATATAAGCAAACATACAGAAGAGTGTAGCAATATGGAAACCATGGCAACATGGAGGAGATAATTGGGCATGGTATTTATCACAGCAATAAGCCATGTGACAGGACATCATCACCAGCGAGTGACATGCAATCACAGCGCAAAGCAGGACAACATTCCAAGGAGAGAAGGGGAAGGGGGATGAAAGAGAAAAAAAAAGGGGAAAAAAAGCTTGTTACCATCAAATCAAGAAAATTGACACAAACAGGCTTAATTTGCTAAGTCAAAAACAAGAATTTTATATAGTGTTCACAATCAGACATTCAAAATCTAAGTCAAATACAGGTATTTACTTCATATATACAGTTATCTGCTTGAATGAAAGTATTTTTTATTTACTTATTATAAAATATACAGTATATTACTTTTATAAAATAGATTTTTTAAAATACACACCAGAACTCATAGTCCAATCAAAATCCACCAGAGGTGACTAAAGGAAACTGTTGTGTAAAGAAAACATTTATGTGAGTCCATGTCAATTAAATAGAAAATGGCATTTAATTGACAGGTGTTAGTAAAAGGGAAATGGACTTGCCCAATAGATACAAGTTAAACTTAGCAGTGGATTTTGAGGGGCTGTGAGGTGCACCATAGGTTTAAGATAATCAAGAAACAAAGCTGGCACCTACCAACACTTGTAGCGGGTGTCATGCACAATATTGAGCCTGCCCATCATGCATTGCAACAGGAAGGTGGATTTGAAAAGGGAAAAGAATTAAAACATCCCATCACACGTGTAATTAGGAAATTCATTTGAACAAAGGAGAAAAATTGTTATTATGGGAACAGTGGCATGTAACTGTCAGCACAATCAAATCATACAATAGCACAGTGATCAATTAGAACTAGTCTCAAGTGAAGAATAAAAGCCAGTTGAACTGTGTGCTGGTACACTTTGTTTCTCTTAATTGCTGCCTATAAATAAAAGTATTTTGAAAATAATTTAAACCCACTTAATTCTTTCTAAAATAATATTGTAATTTGTTTTGTTTTAATCTGGTTACTAACCATCTGGCTACTTTGCTATTCCTGACTTTAACTTACAAAAGTATTTGTGTTTTCTTTGTAGCTTGAGCACATGTAAAATAGAGTTATTATTTATTATTAAAATGCTAAATAATTCAATGCACAAAACTGACTCAACAATATAATAAAACCCAAACATTCGTTTTCACTCCTTTGGTTTGATTTTGCTGTTCATTGTAGCAGCAACCACACAGACATGGAAGGGGTTGTGATCATTCACACAGGATTTTTATTTGGAGAGATATGAAACAATAAATTATGCATTAAAAAGTGAAATTTCTGCATTTCCTTAGTTTGAAACTAAAATGTAGGAAAGCATTAAGAAGGAATACAATTTCTTATGAGTTTCTAATTGTTTACTGGTGGGTATCAAAACCTGTTTTCATTGCTAGTTTAGACCCTCAAGACTTCATGGAGTAGCAAATGTTCTACAAAACTTCACATACAAGAAATTGCTAATTAGAGTTCAATAAAAAACCTTGAGTGGGAGATAATGAAGATACATACATCATATATGGAGTGTTAGCACTAATGTTCACAATTGTTCCACCATGATGAGTAAAAAAAAAAATGTTACATATATAGTCCTTGTTCTCTTTGACATGTAAATATTGTGAATTTAACTTATTTTATTGAGTTCAGGGCTTGTTCCCGTATGAGAACTACTGTTCTTTCTACAGGATTATTTTAGAATTCGAGGTTTTAAAATATCAAATGATTTTATATTTCTATCTACATGGCATATCCTGTTTAAATACTAGCAACATCTGGGATGAACATTTGTTAGAAAAATATCTGCCAAGTGAGTTGTGTCAGAGAGGGCCCTACAAAACAAAGCTGCCATTGAGAAACTTAACTGAAACATGGATTGCTTAACTGGTGTTCCAGTAACAGCTGCAATTAGTCTGTTATCACAATTAGACTGTGGGCACAATGATCAATGACTAAACCCGGTAAAGGAGCATCCTCTCAGGTGGAGAGACATTGACAAGCAATTGGACACTTGAAGATCCCTGTCATTTGCTACGACTACTGGGTCAAAGACTTGTGAAAAACAACAACAGAAACAAGCCAGTAATAACAAAGACGTTAATTTGAGACAGTAGGGCAAGCCAAATTTAATACTGGAGCTACATTTTGTGACACCGTTACCCTCTCAGTGGTAGGGTGAGAGGATTGGAAAAGAAGAGGTCAATGGGAAAGAATAATGTGATATTTAAGGAATATTAAAGACAGTTTATTGTACAGGTTATATGTTTTAAATGATTATTTATTATTATGCTGCAATTTGCCTACTATATTTCATCCCATGCATAATTAAGCCTGCACATGCTGAAAGTGAGTTAATTTTACATCATCTCTCTAAAACCCTAAAGCTTTTATGGTCTGAAATTTAGTTTGAGTTATCTTCCTCATTACCATTATAACCAATGCACACAGTTTTGAGAGGGATTTGCAGCAAATAAACATAAGGTAGCAATGAAAATACTAGCCAGGGTGCAATAACTCACAAATATGAAGACATAATGCTGTAGGACCCACTTACCAAAAGCAAAAAAAATCACTCTTGAAATGACCAGAATATCCAGCTTTACTTCAAATGGGAATTGACTAATAATAATGCACAGATAGCCAACTGAATTCTTTTCCTCAGTCTTTAGCACAAAGCAAAATTTAAATGATTGTATTTGTCAATTTCCAATTTCCCCTACAAAAATATTTGCAGAGCAGAATGCTGTGTTTCTAAGAAATGTGTTATTTTAATGACATGACTTTTAAAATTAAATGTTTAAATTGATATGTATGAAGATGCAGGAAAAACAACTAGGATGGTAATTTACAAACAAGATGTATGCATAGTTAAAATTACTTGAAGTGGAAGGAAAAGAATAGAACAGAAAAAGAATAATAATGGAGACTTGGTTGGTAGTTGGATTTTGATGTGATGATTTAATTCTTAAAAGTTAAAGTACAGGGTCACTTTTTAAATCTAGCTGATTGGCTTGTCACTGAATGCTGATTTTTACCAGCAATTATGTCCATATATATAGTCACCTGCTCTTAGAATTTAGTCAACCATGCTTCACTGTAACTTGACTAAAACATATCTACATATCTGCAGTTATGATTGAAGCAACAGATGACAAAACTCTAAAGCTCTGAACTGCAAAATATAAAAGAATTCCATTTTCCTTCTAGTCCCAAAAAAAGTCTTCAGAGTATACCTTTCAAACTATCATACTATGGACAGAGAGGATACTTTGATCACAGAACTATTCTGTACTACATGTCTGCAGAATAACCTAAACTTTGGAAATGAACTTCCTTTTCTCCCAGGTGTTATACATAAGATTACATATGGATTTGTGGTAGGAAGGATTTCCTTTAGTTCTCAAAGGGTGTTTTGTAAAAATTGAATTAATTGCTGAAATTTAAAAATAGAGAAATTTCACATATAAACATACAAATATCCAGAATATCTGGGGAGGGAGGTGGATTATAGGACCTAGTGACACTGTACATCAGTGTTAGGTTGTGCACATTTGTAAATGACCCCTGGGAAGCACAGACATGACCAACCCTCATTTAAACAGACTATGATGTAAATGGAGACACAAAAGTTCTCGTAGGGTGCAGCAGGAACAACCTGCCAGGCAGATATTCCTCTGGCAAAAAAAGGCTATGTCTGATACACTGACTATCCCCTTCAGACTGGGTCAGTGTTCCCCAGTGCCTCCCAGATCCCACAGCTCCCAATTTATTTCTTGTTTCACTTGTGTTTCCTACCTGGCCTCCAAGGTGTTTGAGTTTACATTCTCTGCATTAGACTTCTTTCCTTTCTGACTGTCTGAAAAAGTTATCTGGCAGAACTAAAGATAAGCTATTCATTTTCCTGTCATAGGGTACATTTTTGTGCACACAGGCACATATACAATAATGAAAATATTCTTAAAGAATCATGGAGGCAGTACCTACTTCTGCTTATGTGATTAATACAGGACAACCTGCAGCTTCAGCCCCTTAAACCTGGTTTGCAAATAAATGTTATTTTATATTACTACTGCAACAGTTTCATATGATATTAATTATGTGTGAGAGATACTGATCAAGAACAGAATATCTCTGATGCAAAATGCATTGTAAAAAATGCAAATGTCTTAAATTTTCAGCATATTTCAATATAGTAATGCAGATTGTATTTAAATTAGTAATGCTTAACTTTCTAAAACAGAGGGACAAGTGTAATTTTGATTTATGAATGCATTTACGGTTTTCCCCAAATTGACCCTTACCTAGCATGTTTCACTCTGTCCACAGACTAAAAGCTATTCTAGTGAGAGGGTAGAGTCACAAATAATGGTCAGATCTACCCTGCAACTAACTGATTTAGAAAAAACTATAGTCATTTGAATGCTGTTGAAGAAAGAAATACAAAGATTGATAAGATACGTTATTTTGGGTTTCTTGAAATAATATACAAAAGATAGATTTGTTTTAATTTTAGATTTTAAGTAGGGGAACTTGTCTTTTCTTTTTTTTTTTGATTTGGAGTCTCACTCTGTCGCCCAGGCTGGAGTACACTGACACACTCACAGCCATTGCAGCCTCAACCTTCTGGGGCTCAGGTGATCCTTCTACCTCAGCCTTTTAAGTAGCTGGAACTGCAGGCACATGCCACCATGTCCAGCTAATTTTATTTTTTTTTAATTGTAGAGAGGCGGGCTCGCCAAATTGCTCAGGCTGGTCTCAAACCGTGGGCTTAGGCAATCCTCTCACCTCAGCCTCCCAAAGTGCTGAGATTATAGGCATGAGCCACCAAGCCCAGCCCAAACTGTCATTTCTAATGGTAATGTTTTATCCAATGAAATGAATCGACACAAATAATTCTTAATTTCTTCAGTGAGATTATAGTTACCTGTAATCTCTTGAAACTGACTCATAATCTGACTATAGAAAAACTGTTGGATTGTTTGTTGGAGACACAAAAATCTAGGGACATGGTGACTTACACAAAAGCAAAATGATTAATTTCTGAAAGTTTCTGAAAAACTATATATGTTGAAAAGAAACTTACAATAACCTAAAACATAAGAGAAATGTAAATTTTCTTTCTGAATGCAATGAATACATTATGGATCAAAATGATTTAATTTTTATTCTAATATGGACAAACAGCAATTTGATAGATACTATATCTTGAGTACAAATATTTCATCATGGTGCCTGGGACATAGGCTATTTCAACTAGTGGACTATTCTAGTTAATTAAATGCTATCTCATATTTATTCTACATATAGATGACTGGTTTTCAAACATGCACTATATAAAAAGTTGTGTTTAGCAATAAAAACTAATGTATATATAATTTATTCTTTTGTTCATGAATCAAAAATAAATCATCACATTCTCTCATAGCATTATGAATTTAAAGCACTGTAAGTACTGACAATATAGTATTAGGGGCTAACTTTTTGGCACATATATCTACTCATTAATTTAATTAGTAAAATAAAATAAAATTTTTTATTACATATATATCTGAAATCATGGTATTTTTTAAAGTAAAGGCTAAGTGGTAAAGAGGAAAGTGAGATTAGAGTGCCAGGATAGTTAACTTCTAGATTATGAGTAGTTTATATGTATTTTCTGAAATAAATTCAGAGTTAGTAAAAATAGTTAATTTCTAAGCAGTTTTAAATGAGTGGTCTGTGTTTTAAACTCTTTTAAATCCATGTGAATAATTCTAGGTTGTGTACATGTGACCAGGTTGAAAATAAACTGAACCCACAAACGTATAACTCAAGAATAAATGTAAACACTACTTAGGGTTATTTCAATATTAGCTTAGGAATGTCATAATTTTAGGCAATGTACTGACTGGTACAAATGAGAGCACTTTTTAAGAGCTCTAGAACACATAGTCAATTTTTCATTCCTGATTTTGAAAACAAAAAAGCTGAAAAATAAAAATCAAAATGGAAGGTGTCATTTCATATAATTTAAATTAATTTTACAGAATCAAGAAGGCAAAGGGGTCTTACAGCAGGAAATATCATAAAATAGCTTGACATATAACAGTGTTGAGGAAAGAGAAAAAAAAGAGAACTATATTTCAATTCCAAATTACACAAACACAAATAAATATATAAATCACCACTCATCTTTAATCTGTATTTCATTAAGCTAAAATTCTTAGTTTTTAAGGCAAACCACACGGATACCTCAAATAAGTTTCCACTACTGACCACCTTACCTTACTCCTTATCTGTGACTACAAACAAACTTGGGATGTGCTTTATCTGCTCTAACAGTAGGTCTCTAAGTGGATCATCTGATTCATGGATGAACCAACCCCACTCTCTTACCTGGTGGGAGAAATGCTGTATGCTGTTGTAACTGCATGTTGGCTAGAGCCTGTTGGTATTGGAAAATACCAGTGTTAAAGACTGCGGTGGCACCGTTGGTTTTTTCAAGAGCAGGCCTCTTTGGTAATGGGGGAAGTACAGCTTGAGGAATTCCCTGTTTAGTGAATGAGTATAAAAAACAAATACCAGTAAAAAGAGAAAAAGAAAAAAAGAAAAATCAGTTGAAGGCTAAAATTGTTAGGAAGCATGAGCAAGCAAGCTGCAGAGCACTTAACTACCCAAGGGGGAAAAAAATCCAATGAACAAAAAAATTAAGGAAAAAAAAAGCAAGATAAAAGCTTTAAGGGAAGCATTATTTTTGTTCAAAACAAAACCCCACTAGTATGAGAGCACATGTTATAATGTGTTAAAGTGTTTTATGTCCCATAATGCTTCAGGCTTTCTGTGAGAAGCCATTGATTTGGGAAAAGAAGAAAAGCCTCGCACTGCGCGCTCCATGAGGATTGACAAGTATAAGCAATGTTAATAGTTAATTGTACAGAGTGACCAAAACAGGTAAAATAAAAACTAACCCCACTCTGCTCCCCACCCATCTACCTAGACATGCAAATGTCCCAGAGCATGCAAGTTTTTTTTCTTAAATACTGAGCTATAAATATTAAAAAGTAAATAATTCTAACACTAAAGCCATGCTAACCAAACAGGTACATAAATATACAGTCAAAAATACATTTTCAACGTCCTCCAAGTATTTCTTTAGAACATTCTACAATGTAGTTAAACTGAATGTGGGCTGCTGGGCTTTCAGAATCTTTCACTGTATGATATCCGTCTGTGTAGTTATATTATAGTCTTTCCACTAATTTTGTCAGGAAACCACACTCAGTTTTTCATTGTATTTTACAACTTTAAAAAACAGAAAAAGGAATATATATTTTAAAATTGATTAAAAAAAACTTGTATCTACAATAAAGCTACATGCCAAGCTAAAAGGTGAAAGGTCATAGTACCAGGTCAAAGGTTGCCTCGAGGGGTCGCTTCAGTGATTTGACAGCCGACTGAGTCTTAATTAGCAGGCAGCGAGCACATGATGGCAATGGGCCAGTGGGGTTCAAGCGCATTAACATAAACAGCAAGCAGAGGTGCATCATGGGGGCAGCAGTGCATTTTTGGGTAGGTGAGAAAAAACAAATAAAAAAACAAATCATCGGAATGCCATATACAACGAATAACAAGACTAAGCATGCACAATAAAGGCACTACTGAGTTGTTATTGGGAGGATAACTCCTCTTTGTAGTTAATTACAAACAAGATACTCTAACAGAAAAAAAAAAGAGTGAAAGGAAGAGAGGAGGAGAGAGTCTGCCTTCTGTATTTTTGCTCAAGTATCCATAACAAACACAGAAAAGATCTCTCTCGTGATCATCTCACTGTGCTATGAAATACGACACAGTGGCTTTTCATGAATATTTTAATGCTTAAGTCATATACTCATGTAAAAAGAGGACAACATTAAACAGCTAAGCAAAGAACAGAGAATGGACTCATTAAAATCAGCTATTAGATCACATTAAAGTTTACCTTGAGAATATAGTTTAGAATCTATTCTAACTTCTATTCTAACTCTATCCAATTTCTAACTCCTCAATTACTTCTGTCTTTTTCCTTTCTATATAATGGCATAGTCAAGCTTCTCTGATTTTACTATTATGTTTATGCCACAATATTATTTCAGACAATCTAGATAGCATGCTAGCCAAAATCTTGTAGCTAATTCTAAAAACAATTTTGTTGAAGCAACTCTCCTAAATAGTTCCAGATTATGCTACTGTTAAAAGCAAGATATACATAAAGAAGAGCCTTGATGTGCAAAAGAACACACCAAAGGAAAACAATGGCTGATTAGATGGCACACAGAAATAAGAAGACCGAAAATGGCAATATCGTTAAATTGAAAAGGAGACAGGTGGTTCTTTACGAAGCAGAGATTTGAGAAACCCTACATCCAGAATAAGACAGATTATTGAGTTAGGCCAAGAGTAGAAGCAATCTGAGCCATTTGAGGAGTTACCCTCACTTCTGTGAATGGTAACTTCTTTATGTATTGTCTGGGATACCTGAACAAACATATCTTCAGCAAAAATTTTTTTAAAAAAGGTTAATAAATGAATAGCTTGTAGTCAGATATAGTTGCTCACTTGGCTTCTCTGACTGCTAACAAGGAGAGGGCGGATGTCTCTACTTACCATGGCAGCTGCAGTGGCTGCAGCCTGTGCTGCTGCAGCCTGGTTGACCTGGTATTGGGCAGCCTTGATCTTGGCTTGCAAATGTGCAGGGGGATGGAAGTATTTGCACTTTTCCCGAGAGCATCTCCCTTTGATGTAATCCATACACACAGTGACTGTGTTGTCATTGGTGTCAATCATTGTGCTGTCAGCAGGATGAGCAAACCGACAATCGTTTTCTCCTCTGTTGCAATTGCCACGCTGGTACTCTCGACATACCTATGAGGTCATTAAGTGCATGGGGTTTAGTCAACATGAACAAGTAGAATCTTTCTAAAGATTTTCACTAGAGGTAGAGGTTCCAAACTGGTGTTATAAGTCTACAGATGAAAGGGGAAAATATAATTTGTAAACAATGCAAGAAAATAACTCCAGCAACACCTAGTTCAATATACAAATTATAGCCTCGTTTCACTAAGATGCCCATGAGAAAGAAAATGCATTTATGATATTAATGATAGTAAAACATCCAATCTAAAATTATATTGATATACTTATCAATTACTAAGGGGAAAATAGTAACTTTACAGTGAAGAAACCTGGCAGACACTACTTTAGCCAAGTGATCAAAATTAACCTTGCCAGTGATGAGACAATGACATCATGTACCTATTGATATGACTCAGTGAGAAGGGCACAAAAACACTGTAGTTGTATTACGGCCTGAATTTAATCATGAGGAAACAGTAGACAAACTGAATGGAAGGATGTTTATAAAATAACTGACCAGCACTCTTCCAAAGTGTCAAGGCCATGAAAGACAAAGCTGAAACACTGTCATAGACTAGACAGTCCTAGAGTCAGAGAAAGGATATTGGTAGGACAACTGGCAAAATTTGATTAAGGTCTGTAGATTGGCTAATAGCAGCATGTCAATGCTAATTTCCTGGCTTTGTAAGAGATACTATGGTTATAAAAGATGTGAATATTTAGCTCAGCAAAGGGTAGACAGAAACTCTCGTTTCTATTTTGGCAACTTTTGTGTAAATCTGAAATTATTTCCAAGTGAAAAGTAGAAAAAAAATCAAATTTGATAGCTTTATACTAAAATGTTTCCAAGAGTTCTTTTTTGATCATTAGAAATTCATTTGGTAGCTTCATAAAGCAGGAAAAAAATTAATTTTTATTATTGTCTGTTTGCTTCATATCTGCTAGTTTTGCCATGGGGATCCTAGGGAAAAGGTGAAAATGAATTATTTCTCATTTGATTGTTCAATTTTGACTTTTAGTAATACATTTTCTTCATTTGGAATAGTTTGACCTTTTTACCACAAGAGGGCCATCTAAAACACAGAATGCCCTTTTCATATTTCTGTGCTCCTACTTCAAGCTTCAAGGAAATAGTTTTTAGTTTTCAAGTATCTTTTCACAACCTGACCAACTGCAGACACTGAGCACTGTATTTTGGAGTTAAGCAAGAAAGAGAAACAGTTACCTCGCTATAGCTTTAAAAGCAAAGGTTTTCTTGGATTTATATAAATAAAATGATTGTATTTAACTTTAAGTGTTTTCCCCCTATTACATTCATATCCTATTATTGAGGAAAGTGCTTCTTAAAAGAAGGACTCTATAATGTGTACCATGCTACATCTTAAAAAGAATGTTATAAATGACATCTTGCAGTATTTGGAAGCCTCCAGCTAGCCAAAGTTTTGTATTCCAAATACACACAATGAGTCAACACCATTCATTACCTTATTCAATTTATCTAATTTAAAACATTTATTGAGATGTACCAGACACTTCGAGAGATACTAAGAATACAAAGATGATGCTATTTAATATTCTGTTTTTTATTATTGTATTCACTACATTGACCAGAAGCAAAAAAAGTATAACCCAGAGATTATAGTATAAAAAGCAAAAATGATCAAGCTGTTATCCAGATAATTATTCTTCTTTCTGGTGGAATCAGTTGTGGAGCTTTCTAGAACACAGATTCCCAGTATCTAACCAAAATTACCCTGAGGTTCATCACCATAGCTAGGAAGAGAGACACATCTACATTAAATGAGAATAAGATGCTTTACATACATATGTAAAATTTATGCTAAATATACACTACAGCATAAACTACAAGGTTATTTTTCTGCTTCAGCAAATCTATGCCAATGTAGTCTCATCCAATAGGAAAACTGCAGAAGGTCCATATGATATCTCTCATGACTGTTTTTTAGCTTTTCAGTAATTCCTGCTTTCTTAAATTTGATCAAAAGGAATTGGCAGTAGGAGAACTAATACTTTTTCAGTTTAACTTAATCTTTATTTTCTTGTGGAATAGAATTAGGAAGAATTTTAAAAATATTTAAGCAGAATTGACAACTAAGAACTAGCTTAGAATGTATTCTAAAACCAACCTTTTGTGAGGTTACAAAGAATTAGTCAACTGCTTTTGCATGATAGCATTTTTGATTGTTTCATATTTTTATTTTTTTCCAGTTTGAGGTTTCTTCTGACTTAAGGAATAGGACAAAAAGAATATACTGAAATAGTACTCTCATATTATTCTTGCTCTTTGGTCTGGTAAGAGTTATTAGGCCAGAAGGGATGGAAAAGTGTTAGATGTGCTGCTGAATTTTGGGGTTTCCATCTGAACAGAACAAATTTCCCAAAGCTTCTAAAACACATTTTTCTCTAATAGTCACCATCAATAAAATGGGATCTCTCTCTTCAATGCGGAATATGGGTTTGGCTTGTTTTCTCTGATAAACTCAGGAAATCTTTTTTACCTTAGCAAATTATAATCGACAAACAAAATCTCAACACATTTAATCTCATAATTCAATCAGGATAAGAAATGATAAAATTTATCAAACAGAGAATTTGGAACACTGAGGCAAAATTAAGTCTGAAAATCCTAGCAACAATACGGTTCATTTTCCCCTTCTCATCCAGTCTTTGGTATGCATACATTTTAAAAATAGTTGTAATTATAGTACAGCTACTATTTGGTGACTTTTTTGCTCAACAATACAGCATAAGTTTTTTCTCACATTGCTAAATGGTGTTCCAGAGTGATCACTTTTGATAGCTGTATCACATTTCATCAAATAGTGTACATAACACAGATGAACTCTTTTAGAGGACAGTTAATTTCTAACATTCTCATATTACAAATAATATTGCAAATGATATATTCACGACAACTGGCATTTTTATCATTGTTAAAGGATAGATGTGCAGAAAAGAGCATTTCTGGGTCAACAGATAAAAACATTTTCTTATAGTTTGGTAAATGGTTTCCAAATCTAAATTAAAATATCAGATCTATTGAGCTATTCAAGAAGAATATTCAGTCTTTTACTCTACAAATAATAAAGCAAGATTTTGTAAATCAGACAAGTTTTATAAACCTGCATACAAAGTGGTTAAGAAATTGCTTTTATAATAAAAAGGAGCATTTCAATGAAGATATTCACTGAAAACATGTAAGTTCCAAATTCAATTTCCAGAAAAACATCTAGGGAATAATTATATATTTTAAATAATCCAAAGAAAACATAATCATAAAAACTTCCCAAAGAAATGTGAATTAATTCTAACTAACCCTTCTTTTGTTAACTAAGTAGCAGTGATTCAGTGGAAGAAGGATACAGTCTTAAGTCAGAAATTGGTCCTACCACTTTATTTGCTATGGAATCTTCATAATAAAAACACTGTTAACACCAATTTTAAAAGGTCATAAACACTGAATAAAACAATGCATGGCTTATAACACATGTACAGATTTGGTTAAAATAAACACTTCGGCTATTTGATCTCTTTTTTTTTTAGAAAGCAGAATTTACTGAGAGGACAGAAAAGTTCCCACAGTGGGAGGAGACCTGAAAAGGTTGCCCTGATCTCTAATTTTTTAAAACATGACAAATATATTTCAAAATGATCCAAATAACACAATAGAATTTGTAAGTAGTATTAAATTCAGCAACACTCTGCAAGTTAAATCATTGGGATTCTAAGGGCGTTAATGTTAATGTTTGAATTTACTCACAACTAGAGAGTCATTTTCGTGTTCTTTAGTGAAATATACCTTTGAAGTAATATGTTTTGTGTTCACCATATTTGTACAAATAACTCAGACATCTTTGTAGAAGAACATCCAAAAGCAGGAATAGAGCGCTAATTATAACAAGGAACAAGGACTCTGTCCATTTAAATATTTTTAGAAGTCAATTTAATAGTTAATGACCAATATTAAGAAACTTATCTAAAGATATACGTGTACATTGTTCAACAATAAGCACCATGGACTTCACTTTCTATTACGTTTGACTTAGCAAACTTAATTTTTTTTTTTTTTTTTTTTGAGTTGGAGTCTCACTCTGTCACCCAGACTGGAGTGCAGTGGCCGCTCCAGGCCACTGCAGCCTCGACCTGCTGGGCTCCGGCAATCCTTCCGCCTCAGTCTTCCAAGTAGCCGGAATTACAGGCATGTGCTACCACGCCCGGCTGATTTTTTAATTTTATTGTAGAGATGAGATCTCGCTGCCCAGGCGGGTCTCAAACCGGCGGGCTCACTCACCTCAGCCTCCCAAAGGTGCGGGATTACAGGCTGAGCCACCGAGCCCAGCCAAACTTAATATTTTTAAAGTATTACTTAAAAATGTAATCCAGGATACTCAATGATTTTATCAAAGTATTGTCATGAGTTTATAACGCAAAAAACATGATCTGTATTTTCAATTTTAAAAAGGTTAAAATCTCCAGATTTAAAAATTCTGGTGATTAGGGAAAATGATCATAGTCAATTTATTATACAATTAAAACTTCCCTAGATAAATACCAGATGATGTGATTTACAGTTTCAGTTGGCTATTCAATAATTGTACAAATCTGATCCACTTTTCTCCTTCTAAAAAAGTGAACGAAAAAAATACCCTCATAGAATTTCTGTTAAGATCAAATGGGAATTTCCTTTGAAACCCAAAAGGTAGACCCCATCATTACCATTTAGGCAAGAGAACACAGCATACTTCTATAGGCAACATAAGGAAAAATTAGTCACTTGACCTCATGTAAAAAATAAAATAAAATATGAATAAATAGGAATGACCAACAAAATAATCATTAAATTTGCTTCCAGGCTGCCATTTGTCTATGACTGTAAACAAGTGTGCAAACCCAACAGGACAGGAAAGTAGATACAACTTTGAAACAAGCTCATCAATATGCCAACAAGCTCAGTTCTACTTTCTTATCTTTTCTAAATACCTTTCTAAAAAGGGAAACTTTAACTTTAATTTAGAAGGAGAAATGTGTGAAAGAACTGCAGAAAAAACAGTGGCTAAACCAAGATTAGCAATTATCTTAAGCAACTTACAACTCTATAATCTCCACAACAAAATTCAAACTAACCACGGAGATCAGTAACTGACAGAGACATTAGGTTGTTTAAATGAGAATGTGACTACATTTTTAAGAGCCAGTCTAAAGCTTATTACAGATTTTTTTAAAAAATTACATAAAACTCTATGCACAAAGCTCTTAAAGTTTATTGATAACTTCCTAGGGATATTTAAAAAGCCACAGAAGCAGTAGTCTAACATCTTCCACAAAAATACAAAATTAAAATAATCCTACCAATAAGTCCTTCCCACATTATTAAAAGCATCTTCTTTTCTAATCTTTTCTGAATAGAAAGTCTTTTATACACCATCATGTTAAATCCATTAAAAGCTTATAAAAATCCCAGTCTCGGCAAGACTTTCACTAATCCTCATTTAGCTTTAAATGCTCTTTTTTGTGCAGTCAATAGGTATCATATTTTTTTCTGCCTGTATGAGTTACCAGAACTTTCTGTGTCTGTAAGTAATTAAAATGTATTAATAGCCTAAACTAGAAATTTGTGTCATGATTACCTCAGTAGAGTACAACATTCAGCACAAGAATAATTTATTTTAAAACAAGCAAACTCCAGCTGAAAATATCAGAAGTCAAGTGGTTTGGCCACCTTTTTTGGAGTACTTCATGCTTTTCTCATATAGATTCTTGATATAAAAATGATGCAGGTAGTCGGGCTCGGTGGCTCGGCCTATAACCCCGCGTTTTGGGAGTCTGAGGTAAGTAGATTGCCTGAGCCCACGGGTTCGAGACCCGCCTGGGCAACTTGGCGAGACCTCATCTCTACAATAAATCAAAAATTAGCCGGGTGTGTAGAGCACGCCTGTAGTTCCAGCTACTTGGAAGGCTAAGGCGGAAGGATCGCCGGAGCCCAGCAGGTCGAGGCTGTGGTGGCCAGGAGCGGCCACTGCACTCCAGTCTGGGTGGACAGAGTGAGACTCCAACTCAAAAAAAAAAAAAAAAAGATGCAGTTAACCAATGGGCAATCTAATGTCTTCAGTGATGTCTAAAATATGTGGCCTTCAGTATTGTTTGACTACTGCTATGAAATATAAATTGCCTCAGTAATCATCATTGCTTATCTGTAATATTTCATTTTGCTGGGCATTGTGTTCTCAGCAACTTAAAGCTATGCAGAATGTTAAGAGTATTGGAGAAGGCAGTTTTAATTAAGAGTCAAATGACTATTCATTGAGTAAATGGTGAAAATTTGAGGCTTAAATAACAGGTGTTGGCATCTTCTAAAGCAAGTGTTTTGTAGACTATTTGCATTTAGAATCACCTGGAAGATCTATCTGCATTTAGAATCACCTGGAAGGAAAAACTGCTGAGCCTCACTGCAGACCTACTGAATCAGTCTTTGGGGATGAGACCCTGTGTGTTTCACAATCACCTCCAAATGATTCTAATCTTATTAAAGCTTGAAAATCACAGCTCTAGGTCTAGTAGTATAATCAAGATGCCATATTTTGTTGTTGGAATGCTCAAAATATAAACATGTTCCTAAGAAGAATGTTAACAAACGTTAAATATTTTCCTCAAGTTAAAAATATTTCACATTTTATCATCTCTGTAAGATTAAGCTAAGCACTGAGTAAGGGCACATATCTTTGTGTGATTAACTGAGTAACTGGTTGATTGACTCATTTATTCATTCATTTAACAAATTATTGATCATCAATTATGAGATGGGCACTATTCTTATGTGGATCTTTTTTTGGTGTGATTGACAAAACAGAAATTGAAAGGTTTCAAAGACATTCCTTATGTCTTCTACTTGAAAGATGTTCAAAAATCATCCATTAAATATTACTGAGTAAATGCGAGAATGATTATCTTCCTGGATCCTTTTCGCACCATGAAAAATTACTGGGTGATTTGAAAATAAGTCATACAATGATATACCCTATTACTAGCTCTTTGTAGTAAAGCAGAGGTATGACTAAAAAACCCCATCTTTTCCAGTACCTACAGATTTTAATAATATCTTAAAATGATCATTGAAATAAAATTGACTGCTTGGAAATTATAGCAAGGCATCCCAAGGTCATAATATAGAATTTTAAAAGCCACACTTCAGTGAGTGATATTTAAGAGATTGCTTCTTTTTCAAGAAAATTCAGGAAGCCTGAATTTCAGGGTATAGGGTGTACTTGGCTACAAAGTCTTTTGAAAGATATACAGTAAAAACAGAATAATATGAATATTGCTGTAAATGTCATGTTGTATGTTGGTGTTATATACATGTATTATGTGTTATATGTATGCAATTTTCATAAGTGTTTCAAATAGTTTGTAGCTGGTGTTAAAAGCAAGAAAATAACCTAAATGTCCCTAGGATGTCTTAACTGGAGGTGACCTTAAAGATTATCTGGTATAATTCCTTCATTTAATTTAATTTTTTATTGTAAAAGTACTGATTTATTTATTTTTATTTTTTTGAGACCAGGATTTATTGAGAAGACAGAAAAGCTCCCACAGTGGGAGGGGACCTGAAGGGATTACCCCTAACTCCCTAATTTTATATGTGAGGAATATGAAGTCCAGAAGATATGAGAATCCTGACCCAAGCTTACTCACCTAACCAGCAACATCATGAGCACTAATTCTAGGATTCCTGTTTTCCAATTTAGCACCTTTTTGGTAGTATTACACTAAGTGCTGTAAATATGTCAGTTTTTGTAAGTATTTATGTAAGAAACAGAAGGCTGGCAATCTATAGTATTTTTAATTTCTTTATTGTTTAAATAAGTTGTAGCAAAAAGAGAAAAATAAGTGGCAAGAAGAACTGGCCAATAGTTTAATTGATTCAGAAAATATTCACCTTAAAAGAGATTCAAAATTCAGAAATTGTACTCAAAATTCCTATGAGGGAAAAATAAAGTATTAATTTAAACTCCAAATTAATAGAAAAAACATATAGCCCAATTGGCAAATTATCAGAGTCAAGTAAGTTTAAATAACAGCCTAATTCTGCCACTTTCTCAGTAACTAATACATGTAGAACTTCTCAGCATTGTATACATAAACGCATGTGTTTATCCCCATGCCTTTTAGACTTCAAAATGTGGTACAATTAGCATGTGAGGAAATAACCAGAAGATAGGATTGTCTGAAATCACAAGCACAGAGCAGAAAGATGTGCTTCTTTGCTGCATGCTGCAATACCCTAACAGGTTGTAATTGCGACACTGGATCAGATCCTGTTAACAAGAGTAAGAGAGGAAGCTGCTCTACCATCGAGCACTTAGAAAAGTGGAATTGAGGTAAAGTTCTGACTGTAGCAAAAAAAAATGGACAAAATACATGAGGCAGCGCCTCACAAAAAAGAGAAAACCAAGACAAAAGTCTTCATTTTGACAAAGCACTACACGATACAACCAACAACAGTCTACCTAGAATTGTGGAAGGATTAGTTTAGAAGAGCTCTGACCAGTTTTTTAAATATCACCTATTAATAATTAATTTGTTAAAGTTCACCTCAGACTGCCTATTCGGTTTCCATTAATCAATCCACAATTATGCATTAAGAACCCAGGCTGATTGCAGTGGCTCAAGCCTGTAATCCCAGCACTTTGAGAGGCTAGGGCAGGAGTGTTGCTTGAGTCCAGGGGTTCAAGACCAGCCTGAGCAACACAGCAAGAACTTGTCTCTACAAAAGTAATTTAAAAAATTGGCCAGATGTGGTGGTGTGCAACTGTGGCTCCAGTTCTTCTGGAGGCTGATGTAGAAGAATAGTCTGAGCCCAGGAAGTCAAGGCTATGTGAGCTGTGATCGTGTCACTGCACTACATCCTAGGCGACAGAGTGAGAGAGTGAGATCTTGACTCAAAGGAAAAAAAAAAAGAAGATCCCAGGGTTTGCTTCAGAAAAGTCAGGGGGAATAAAACTGTTGTACATGCTAAACATCCAATAATTGGAAAAAAAGTTTAAAATTTCTTAAATTTCCTCCTAATCTGCAAGCATCATTAGTTAATTAATGAGCAAGTATAAATATATAATGACAAATTACTTAAAAAAAAAAAAATCCAGGCATATCTCTAGCAAGAACAAGTTATTCACATCTCTCCATCGAAACTGATGTCTTTGTAATGGAGTTAATGATAGCATCTTTCTCGTAAGATTGTTTTGAGGATTAAACATGAGACACATGTATCTGCTAGAAGACTACATATGCTGAAATCTGAGACTGCTTGTAATTCATGCAATGAAAGTTATAAGTAAGAAATTGGTGCTTCACAACTAAATTCCTTCTAAACTGAAAAATTATTAGAGTCAATTATGTTTGCACAGAGTGGTCTTATTTTGTCACTTTCTGAGTAAGTAATACATGTAGAACTTCTCAGCAGTAAATATTGCCTCATCCTAACCAGGGAAAAGATGAAAAAATCATTTTGTCCTTTAGGGGGTTCAATGCCAGGTTTATACCTTCAATGTTCATTTAAAACTGCTATTTCCCCCTATATCTATAGTTTACCAAATTCATTAATTCACAGCCATGCTGAAATGTAAACAACCACTTCAAAATAAGATTTAGAACTTTAGTTTCTTTCTCATACAGTAACAGCAAAGCACATGTGCGTGATCATCCTTGATTCTATGACTTAAAGCATTAGGCAAATTCCTATTAGAAACTTTATAAGAACACACTTCACAAACAAGGCTGCCTTGCTATTTCAACCAAAATATTGTATAGCTTATGAGGAAACTTGCTATAATACATTACATTTTATTTACTTGTTTATTTGTCTTTTGAGTCAGGGTCTCAGTCTGTCTCCCAGGTTGGAGTGCAGTGATGTGATCATGGCTTACTGAAGCCTCAACCTCCTGGGCTCAGGGGATCCTCCTGCCTCAGCCTCCTGAGTAGCTGGGACTATAGGCATGCACCACCACATCAGCTAATTTCTTGTAGAAACAAGATCTTGCTGTTTTGCCCAGGTGGGCTTCAAACTCCTGGGCACAAGCAATCCTCCTACCTTACCCCCCCAAAGTGCTGTGATTACAGGCATGAGCCACTGTGCTCAGTCAAGCTGTGACCATTTAAAAATGTTTTATAGATAGTAGTAACATTTGTTACATCATTATGAGAAAATTGCTAGGAGTTTGACAGAATCTAATCGTCCTTTTTTTTGGAGTTGGAGTCTCACACTGTCACCAAGCTGGATTGCAGTGGTATGACACAGTCATGGCTCACCACAGCCTCGACTTCCTGGGTTTAGGATATCCTTTCCTCTCAGTCTCCTGAGCAGCTGGGACTACAGGTCCATGGTCACAATGCCCAACTAATCCTTTGATTTTTTTTTTTTTTTTGTAGACATGAAGTCTTACTATGTTGCTTAGGCTGTTCTCAAACTCCTTGAGCTCAAGCAATCCTTCCGCCTTGGCCTCCCAGAGTGCTGGGATTACAGGTGAGAGCCATCACACCTAGCCAGAATCTAGTATTCTTTTTCTTTTTTGAGTTGGAGTCTCACTCAGTCGCTCAGACTGGAGTGCAGTGGCCGCTCCCGGCCACCGCAGCCTCGACCTGCTGGGCTCCGGCAATCCTTCCGCCTCAGCCTTCCAGTAGCTGGAACTATAGGCGTGTGCTACCACACCCACGGGGTCAGGCAATCCACTCACCTCAGCCTCCCAAAGTGCTGGAATTACAGGCTGAGCCACCGAGCCCGGCTATCTAGTATTCTTGATTGCAGCAACAAAAACAAACATTTATGAAACACTTGCCATGTGCTAGATGTTCAACTAATTATTTGAGGTAAGTGCCATTATCATCTCCATTTTAAACATAAGAAAACAAAAGCACAGTGAAATAAAAAACAATCTAACCCCAAAGTCCAAGCTCTCATCCACTATTCTATACAAGGGTGCTGTGGCTTTTGTAAGCATTACATTCATCAAATGTGGCATAACTATATTCTAGTAGAAAGCTTCAATCTCTAAGCAAGAGTCTCTGCTTTGAATTTTTAAAAACTTTTTGGCCATGGAAACAACAACAAAACACACACACACACACACACACACACTCTCTCTCTCTCTCTCTCTCTCTCTCAGAATTAGAACGGAGTACATAAAGAAATCAACTAGTCATTCCTACCTCAAGTCTGTCTGTCCGCATTAATTTCTGTGCAGCAGCTGCGGCAGCCGCAGGTACAGGGACCCCAGGATTCCCTGTAACCAACATGGGTGCAGTCGGCAAGATCTCTGCTGGAACCAGGCTTGGAGAAACAGGTCCCAGATAGGGATTAAAGGCTGCTGATGCGTTGGTGGCTAAGCTTGGTGCAACTGAAAACATTGGCTGAAAAATAAAATAAAAAGCAAAATTTAATATGCAAGTCTCATTTCAATGTTGATATCCTATATTACATATGTGTCCTCCATCTGTCCATCCATCTATCCATCCATAGTACATTATTCCTTCCTTTTCTCTCTCCTTTTTATGCTGCATTTATTTACTCTCATTTAGAATAAGGATGTTTTATTTAAAAACATTCATCAAGTGAATGTTTTTTAAAAATACGACAGGTAAAAAATCCATTAAATCCTTTACTAGGATTTTAAAGCTTGGGGTCTATATCAGTTGTAATTTATTTTTGAATAATAGATAAACTTTTATGTAAAAACTTCTTGGGGTCACCTAATCTCCATCTTTGTCCTGATTTAATTCTAGAAACTTGTCTAAGAAACATGTTTCATAATTGCTATGTCAGATGTACTTGAAAGATAGGTTTACAACTGTTAATAGGTTGCAAGTGTCCTATTATCTGGAATACATAAGGCAGAACTCCCAGGGGATAACAGAAGTTTCACAGTCAGTGTAAACTGTAAATAAATCTCTCGGGGTGTGTGAAAGGTGATGATGACACCATGCCTCTTGAGCACATAAGATAAAGTTTTGGCATATTGACTTGATGCAGGTTTGTCTGGGAAAATTATAAATGTTCTACCAGCCTATTATATGCTTCTGAGCTATTCCACAACAAATTCACCTAGCTACTAGTAAGAAACAAGTCTGAGATATGAAGTTTGAAACAGAACACAACTAAGAAATGCTACATGAATGTTCAAGGAATTACAGATGGCAGTACTGAATAAACAGCTATAAGATAGACTTTCTGCCAGAAATGCCTTAATGAATGTATAAAAGTGTTTCTATTTGTTGACATGCAAATTTGCATATCATGAAATATATTTGTCCTTAGATAGAATAAAGATATTTACTTGAAATATACTTTAACAATTTGCTTTTCCAGTTTTTAAAATACAACAAAACACAATTTCCCACCTTATCGACTGTACATTTTCAACTTCCCAATTCAAAAGACTTTCAATTCTTGAAGTTAAATGCTTTGTGTAGTAATATCTGTCTCTGAAACAAAGCAGCTTGTGGACAAAATAGATGCTGTTCTTTAAGGTAATTTTTAACAATTTATTTTCCTTACCCAGCCGTAAGGAACAGACTCATAGAACATATTTTAGAATGAAAGACATCACAACGTACCTAATTCTTCCCTCTGAAGGAATAAGAACTGAGATGATCCCAGCGTGTATGTAATATTCAAGAGAGCTTTGGAGTAAAGCTTTATGCAATATAGGGTATATATTGCAAAAGCAATTCTTATAGCACAAAAGAAATATGTCAAAAAATAAAATACATTTTTTATCTACTCTGACCCTGACTCATTCTGTGTTTAGAAGGATAAAATGGATTTTCAAGTATTCACTTTTTCTTAGGACAGTTATTTCCAACTATGGGTGATTTTGCCTCTGGGGGCCATGTGGTGATGGCTGGAGAGATTTCTGGTTGTGATAGGTGGGGGATGCCATGGTATCTAATGGATAGAGGCATGGGATGCCGCTACGTGTCCTACAGCATACAAGACATCTAGCCCCCAAAGTCAATAGTGCCAATGTTGTGATGCCTGTCTTAGGGAAATGCCCTGTTCTCTAGACCTCACGGATTGTTTTGGAGAAAAATAGTCTGCACTTAGCATACATATTTTTACTAAGAAAAAGATTAAAAATAGAATATTTAATATATAATTTGATTCACTGGGGAGAAGAAACACAACACAATTAAGATTACACCATTTTTCAGGCCGGGAAGGTAGCTCATGCCTGTAATCCCAGCACTTTGAGAGGCTGAGGTGGGAGTATCGCTTGAGGCCAGGAGTTCAAGATCAGCCTAGACAGCATAATGAGACCTTGTTTCAAAAAAAAAAAAAAAAAAAAAAATGAAAAGAAAAGAAAAAACATTAGCTGGGCTTGGGGGTGCATTCCTATAGCCCCAGCTATTTGGGAACCTGAGGCAGAAGGATCATCTGAGCCCAGGAGCTTGATCGAGGCTGTGGTGAACTGTGATTGTGTCACTGCACTCCAGCCTCAGTGACAGAGTGAGACCTCAAAAAAAAAAAAAAAAAAAAAGACCACACCATTTTCAAGTTAAAATAATTGTGCCTCTGAACACAGCTTGCACGTCATGGTTAGCTGCTCTGTCAGGTCAATGGTTCCTGCATCATGAAGTAGCCTAAAGTAACAGCTCCAATTCCCAACCCCATCCTAGCCCAAAGCAGTTACCTACAGGCAACAAGACACTATCTGTGCATTCCAAATATTAACAATCAATAGCTTGTCAGACACTAGGGCCCAGGGCAATCTCTGTCCCACAACAGCTCCTTGAGCAGCAGCTGATTTAATGCTGTTCCACTGCTGAGGTGGCAGTAGGACAAGGGGTTGATTGTACAGCAAATACATGTCGAACTTGGATTTCTATTCAGGAATGTTCAGGTTAAACTTGTACTCTGTTACCCAATGTCGGAGAGCACATGAAAATCCAGCCAGCACTTACTCTAATTTCTATATTAGACATTTAAGAATGATAAAACATTTAGCACAGAGGACTAAAAGACTAGTTTAGCACATGGATGACAGAAGCCAGTCAATATCATTTCTCTTTGCACTTTTTGCAAGAAATTAACATATATTTCCAGAGAGTACATTTTTAATGTACACTTTAGAAAGGCATAGGGATGTTTACGTCACTGTATACAATCTACTATAATTACTTAAAAGCAAAGGTCAAATTTGCAAACTTATTTGGATGGAAGAAAAGCATTCTTATCTGAATAAAATAAAACTGGTGGCCAGTAAACTTTAGCTGTGTTAAATCTCATCAAGTAAAATACACTGGAAAATCTACAGAGGCATATAATGCAGCTATAGCATGTTATGTATAAAATAGCATCTTTATTAGATAAAAATATTGATCCTATTAACTGGCAACAATCTTGCCTCTGAATTGTTTCTAGAGAGTCATCATGAGAATTGCTTTTCCACCTTAATTCAGCACAGCAAATTCAAATTTGAACAATTTTAGGGCACTGTCCCCAAGTCAAGCCTGTAGGAGCATTTAAAAATCTGAAACATCAACTATTCAGCAAGCATTATCTCAAATTGTTCCCTCTTTAGATAAGTAGAGCTATTTGCTGAACAGGTAGACAATCAATAACAACAGCTTTACTTCAAAACTTGATTCTAAAAGCTGCCAAAAAAAAAAAAAAAAAGAAAGTGCAACATTTCTTTTAAATTTTTGTAAGTTTGTAATAACACTTTTGCCAAGTGCCCCTTGTTGGAGATAGGTCACTTCTAGCCCCATCAGAGTGCCCTAATCGGATTAGGAAAGCATTTGACCTGCGTCACTGCCAGTTTGCTATTTCCAAAAGCTATCCTGCACAGGGTTCAGCAGACTTTTAAAGATGGATATTAACGCAACGGTATTATCAAGAGTCATCCTATTTTCTCTGAAGTACCCACAGGATAACATATAACTATGTAATTGGTGCATCTGATACTGACTACATCCTTGTGATAATGATTTACAGATACCTTTGTTCCTGGAAGGCATAAGGAAATTTGGTTTATGATTACTGAACACCCGCACTAGAGAAATTACAAACTTACTAATTCTGGTACTGTTTATGGGTTAATCACTTGTTTGTTTTAAATGATACATTCTGATTCCATTAAGGTAATCAGGCTTCATTATAAAGGAAAGTGTTATTCAATTTCATATTATGACCCTAGTTAACTGTGCAAACATGATTATTACTAGTAATTTTCCATTTATTGTGTGCCAGCATCATGCTAAGTGTACCTGTGGTACTTTATTTAATCCTCTCAACCAAAGAGTATAAATTCCCTGTGCATTTTTTTTCTTTTGTATTTTTTGAGGAATAAGGACAGTGGTTGGGGGAGATGTATTTAGTTTCCTGCTAAATCTCCAGAACCCAGGACAATACCTAGCACACAGTAGGCATTTAATAAATATTGTTGAATGAATGCTTGAGTGAATAAGAGCCTTGGTAGGTGGTTTTAGCCCCATTTTGCAAATAAAGACGCAGACCCCCAAAGATCATGTGCCCATGGTCATAAATGAGTGAATGGAAAGCCTAGGATTTGAATATAAGTGTGTCTAATTCCAAGGTTCTGAAGTCAGTGGTTCTCACATCATGAATCAGGTGACCATGAAATCACCTAGTGGGCTTTTAAACCACAAATGCCCAGCCACTCCCTACATATCAGAATCTCTGGGGAAAGACAGCTAGAGGGCAGTCGTTTTTGAAGGCTCCTGGGTGATTCCAGTTCCATACACTATGTAGTTTTCTACAGATACAGGTAAACTTTTCTAATTCTACATAAGGTCCCCAAGGATACATGTTTCTGACTGGCTTTCTTCTTCTTCTCCTTCTTTTATTTTAGAATCAGGGAGTACACATGCATGCCCATTACATGGACATATTGTGTAGTGGTGGGGATTAGGTCTCAGGTGGTTCATTCCCTAGTTAGTGAACATTGTACCCCATAGGTAATTTCTGAACCCTAACTCCCATCCCCACCTCCTCCTTTATTGGTGTCCCAAGTGTCTATTATTTCCATCTTTGTGACCAGTTAGCTAGTCTTCTTTTGAATAGGGTTCTTCCTCTATGTTGAATGCCATCCCTGCCCAGCCCATCTGTTTAGTTTCTAATTGTGCTTCAAGAATTAGAACTCTCCCTCCTGAAGCTTCCCCTGCTCCACCCACCCATGCTCCACCCACCCATGTTTTCAACTATGAAGGAGCTTTTCTGACCCGTTATTCACACAGAACGCCTCATCACTCAAATGTAGCATTTATCACCAGCTGTGTTGACCTGAATATCTTCTCTGCTCTAGCCAGACTTCAGGCTCCCAGAGGGCAGACTTTTGCCTGTGTCTTGTTCATTTTCTATATTTCCTGCAACTGGCATCTGTATAGGTCCTCTACAAACACTTGTTTAACACATCTATTAATGGATTTGCTAGCTGCTTTGCCACAGAAACTAATTAGCAAATGCATGAAATATTTTCTAGAGTAGGTATCTGAATGTTAAAGTGATGTTATTTTCTCTCTATCTCAAAATGTAATAGTTACCACTGCTAGTATGCCTGTCTGCAAGTTTAATTTCTTTTCTTATTGTGTTGTGATCTTTTAATATTATACTTTCTAAGCTTCTGTAATATAATTACTATGTTGTAATCTTGCAAATATCATAGGGGTCATTATTTATTTTACAGCACCATGTGAAACAGTGTTTGCTTTGCAATTTTTAACAAAATGGAGAGAGTGTGTGTACCAAATAATATGTGATCAGTGTCAGCTGGAATTCATAGAACTCAAAATTTTAAAGTCATATTTTTCTAGACTGTACAAGTGTGTGTATGTGTAAAAGAGCAAAAAAGTAAAGGTTTCTTTCTTTTCTTTTTAACTAAAATCTCACAATCAAGGTATATGAAACCATGTTTCTGGGTAGGCATAACCCACATCCAGAGTTATAACTATTTTGAATATAAACAGCACTAAAAGCTAACAGGCATTATCAACAAATTTACAGGTTTATTTTCCAAGAAAGTAGTATATAGCTGGAATAAACTAAAAAATATTGTTTTTAAATTCTGCCCCTAGACTGACTTGTGACTAGACAAATAAGATGAGTACCTCCTTTATTCTTAGATTCATCTTAACCTTCAATCCAGTTTCACTGAAATAATAAACAGTCACATAAAGACTCACTTTTTTTTTGAATTGGGTCTCACTCTGTCACCTAGGCTAGAGTGCAGTGACATAATCACAGGATCACAGCTCACCGCAGCCTTGACTTTCTGGGCTTAGGTGATCCTCCCACCTCAGCCTCTCAAGTAGCTGGAACCACAGCCACACACGACTACCCCCAGCTAATTTTTTGATTTTCTGTAGAGATGAGGTCTTGCTATGTTGCCCAGACTGGTCCTGAACTCCCGGCTTTAAACAACCTTCCTGCCTCGGTCTCCCAAAATGCTGGGATTACAGACATGAACTACCAAGATGAGCCAGAAGACTCACTTCTAGCCCTCCTAGTCGAGAAGTATCAACTAAACATGACCTAGGTCCTAAAATCCAGAGCCTGTTCTCATGGGCTGCCTGAAGAATCCCAGGCTCCTCCATGGAAAAAACAGGATGGATGAAAGATGAAATAGCTCATTTTACCAGAAACACTCTGGGATACATTGGCCTTATCGCAACCACTGTCTGGGTAAACTGGAAAGTAAAGCACTAAAAAACAATTTAAGAATTCTAGGTGTTCCTGGAAGTATGACAAATGATGACTTCAAAGCATTCTGCAACTGACTGCCAACAAATGCTTGGAACATGACGTGACAGCAAAGTCCAGGTGACAGGAGCCGCCAAGAAGCTCCTGAGACTTTAACTAAAACCAGCAACTTGGAATTTCTTTATTCCTCTATCACAAATTCATAAAATGTGCAGAAATTTCTACACAAGGTATGTACGTACCTTGAGGCACTAGGTGTGCATACCCGAATGATAGCTGTCATCAGAAACTACGGGTAGCCAAGGCTAACCTTGGGGAATCACAGGAAAGGCATACAAGGTCATTTTTAATGAAACACCAGAAACTCATATTCAGCTCCTCACAACCACTTATGCAGAGCTCTTTGAGGGCTAGGAAGAGAGCCTGTCAACAGCTGAATTTCTGAAGGATACTTTTCTGGAATGGACTAAAGAACTATATCCCTTGCTTCCAGGTTGTGAGCAACTAGATATGGTCTATTTTTGGTTAAATGATATAGTAATTTTTTATTAGGTTACCTTTGCATCAGAGAGCATGTGGCAAAATAAAATAATAATAATAATAATAATAATAGTACTTAAAAAATAATGCAGAAGTTTTATGCTTTTAAATTTGAATGATTAAAACACAATAGGTCTTCCCTTTATCATCAAAGAACATATGATCAATAAAAATGATTTCATATTTTTATTAGTGGTATAAGACTGACAGTAGAATTAATGTCAATTACCCCATACTTTATTATATAAACTTTTAGAAAGTAGATGCACAAATTAATAAATTGTTTATTTTCTACTACTTATTTTTTTTATCTTATGAACTGAGAATTACATTTAGATTGTAAGACTGTTAGAACCCTGCAGATAATATATTTTAAACTTTCCACTATGATGAAAGAGGTCAGAGATTTAAGTGAATCAACCAAGAACTCAGAGCTGGTTGCTGTTGTGTCTCCAACTTATGTTTTCACAGCAGGGATGCTGAAACCTGACCAGGCTGGGTTAAAATCCTTGCCTTGCTACTTACTAGCTGTGTAATGTCAGCAAATTTCTTAACCTCTCTGAACCTCTGAGTCTTTTCTTTTTTTTAAACACAATCTATAACCTGGTGAACCTCTGAGTATTTACCTCCAAATTTAGGATGATACTACTTTATAGGATGGTTGTGAGAATGTAATATACAAAAAGTGCTAAGTGCAGTAAATGCTCCTGAAATATATATTTGTCTAAAAAACGTGAGGTCCTCTTTCTGATTCTTGGCTTGGAATATTGCAATAGAAGCTAACAAAGTCTACGAAAACAGGAAGCTTGCTTATAAATTCCTGCATTCCCCCAGTCAGCCCAGTGTTATGTTCTGAAGATCTTAAATTTATAGACCTGGTCTCTTCCAATCTATAAGAAAATGAGAACCTAAATTAGCTGCATAATAACCCAACTGGATAGCATATTTCTTGTGATGATCCAGTCCATGGCTGCCTTTGCTAATAGTCCACTAACATGCAGCTACCTCCGTGCTCCATGTTATGCTGCAATCTCTGTAACTGGGCTTGTACTCTGGGTCTTGTTTCAATTCCTTTGCACTCTGGGACAGGTAAACAACCATGCACCTCTGCCTGTTTTTCTGGGGTTTGGGAAACTCCCTGTTTCATTTGTTCTTTCACTCATCAAGCAACTAGTGATCTCTGCTATATGCCAGGCACAAAACTAGATGCTTCTGAATTTGCTTAGACCTTGCCAGCCTCTTCCCCTCTTCCTGTTCCTTCAGCTGGGGTTTGGGGGCCAAACTGGTTGGGCCTAGAGAAATAGGATGCTGAGACCTACTTGACTGCAAATCTTTTCCCTGCTCAGATCCTTGTGGTACCCCCAGATGCCATGGATCTGCTCACAGTATTATCTCCTTTGATATCAATACTACGTGAGTTGGATACAAGTTAATGCCCTGTTTTCAAACACTCTCATCTGGAGTAGTGGCTATTCTCTCTGAGTGGCAACTCTTTTCCATATTAGACACCTGGATGTATCTAGTCCTGTCATAAGCCCTATGTTCAGGTTCACATTAAAGTCCCAGTAAGCAGCTCATTAAGACCACGTCATTTATTTCTGAGTCTCCCTGTCATTATCCTCATCAAAACAGGGTTGACTACAAAAAGGATCAGAAAGTCTCAGGTGGAGTTTTGAAGGCAAATTTCCTGGATTAAAGCCTTCTCTACAGTCATTAAGGTCCCAAATGCTTTAAAATTGAATAATTAAAATGATTTCTAGACTTATTACAAAGTTGTCACTCTGAATAGTGTATATTTTTAGACTATGATCTCAGGATGCCTTTAGCAGAAAAGTAATTCCACATTCAAATCCAGTCATATGAGGAAAATTAACATAAAGCCTGAATGTGCTCACAACTAATAAAAACAATTACTTTATCTAAGCAGAGAATTTTCTAACAAGAGCATCCAAAATTTGATTGTTCTAATGGTTTCAGAAATCTGTGATTTAATGATTTCAAACAACATATTTGTTACTAGTATTTCAGAGAAATATTTCAAAGAGCATAAAGATTGTTAGATTGTTAGCCGGGCTCGGTGGCTCAGCCTGTAATCCCGCACATTGGGAGGCTGAGGTGAGTGGATTGCCTGAGCCTGCGGGTTTGAGACCCATCTGGGCAACTTGGCGAGACCTCATCTCTACAATAGATCAAAAAATTAGCCGGGCGTGGTGGCACGCGCCTGAAATTCCGGCTACTCGGAAGGCTGAGGCGGAAGGATCGCCGGAGCCCAGCAGGTCGGGGCTGCGGTGGCTGGGAGCGGCCACTGCACTCCAGTCTGGGCGACAGAGTGAGACTCCAACTCAAAAAAAAAAAAAACAAAAAACAAAGATTGCTCATGGTTTGCCCAAGGATTGTGAATATGACACCTTAGAATGGACTTGAGAGTCAGACCCAAGTACAAGGTCAGGCGCCAGGCTAGCACTTAACAGTGAGGAATTCACTGTCATGACTAGTGAGTGCTATCCTCTTCAATCTGGAAATCACACTTGCTGATCTCAAAGGTGCTCCTGGTCACAGAGCGGGTATGGTCTGGTGGTAGGCATGCTTTAAATGTTTAAGTGGTACAAAGTATCTTCACATCTTATAACAACTAAGATAGTAGCCACCCCAAGGATTTATTAGATCTTTGAAACTATATGTGAGGGCCAAGAATAAAAGTGACTTTTGTCCTGTATTTTCTCGTAGAGAATGATTATAGCTGAATTTTTTAATCAAATGAAAATCTTCATGCTATGCCAAATAAGATGCAAAACTAGTAGATATATCAAAAGTAAATGTAAGATATCACATTTTTAACCGAGTTCCCAATAATGGAAAATAATCAGGTTAAAATAGAAACATAATTAATTATAATATTATCCCACCTCAGCTGTATATAATTGATAATCGGTATCACTGTCAATGTAATTTCAAAGTGACCATCTCAAAGTGTAATCCCTCCCCTCTTTTTTGGAATGATTGTTGCATTAAGCTCTAAGAGAGAATAATAATTACATTGAGTTCAAGTGATAAAATGCATTAGGAAAAAATAGCACATATGTTACAGTTACTATACTAGAAAAATGTAGGTTTTATAAGTGCATATATTATTGTGACATAAATTATTGAGATATAGTCTGATAACTGCAAATTTCAACATGCATTTATATTTAAATATATAATTACTATAGCATAACATCAAAATACCTTTTTGAACCTAGCACTAATTATGTTAATTGCTTACATTTCTATGAATAAATGTGAATAAAAATTATTAAAGTCATTTATCACACACACCAAAAAAAATCCAAGTAGTTAAATAAATGTGTTCTGAAGCAAGTTACTCATACACACTGCTCAGCAAATATTAAATATCTATGACCACCCACATTTTGTCAAATTTAGCCCTTTAAAAAAAACAGTCCTTGGAGTTTCAGTTTCCTCTGATTAGTTCTCCTTTGATGAGACTTCCAAGTTCCTGATATTGATTTACTACTGTCAGAATTTTCCTAGCATTTGTAACTATGAAATAATTTCAACTTAGGTCTTAAAGGAACAGCACAGGGTCCTTTTCAAGAAAGAGAACTGTACAGATTCTCTTCAAGAAAGGAGGAAAGGGAGGAATGTTCTTATAATCAAAGAATACATCAAATTTTAAAAATCATTATCACCTCTAAAGGTAGCCTGAATATGCATACAACTACACTGATAAGTTAGATGACCATATTAATAATGACCATTTTAACACCGCAAGTCATAGGATTTATTTTGAAAAAAAATTTAAAGGAAAAAAATGCTATAATGTAAACTTCCACACAATTTACCCAGAAGTTGAGTAGCTTCAAGATGTGAAAACTGTTCCAGGGATTAACGGATACTCAATTTTGCTAGAAAATGCTAAGGCGACTGATACTGTTTGCTGTGTTCAGTTAATCTAGTGCAATAATCAAATTAGTACTGAAAACTGGGCACTTGGAATTACAAAGTTAATTGATGAGGACTGCAAACTTGCTTACCACAGGTTGTAACGGGGCACCAGGCATCATGGCATTGGCTAGTTGCATTTGCTGGGCCAACATGGCCATGTTCTTCTGCTGAATCAAGTTATTGCGTCCATTTATCTCCAATTGCGTTTTTAAATGTGGGGGTGGATGAAGATATTTGCAGTTCTCCCTGGAGCAACGGCCCTATAAAGACAAAAGCAGCGAACGTCATCTTAAAAAATAATAAAATCAGCAAATTAAAAAAAATCATAATGCAAGTCAACCACTTGAATTTCTCATACGTTTTTTATACAATGTACTGTTCATTTCATTTTATCATATGTTTAGAATAAGTAATGAATTCACCTAAATGCATTATCTAAATGAGGGATTAAGACATTTGAGAAAGTTTAAAAGCTTAAAGGGTTTCATTTCTTTTAATAATCTTGGCATTAATATTTCTAGATTCAAGTTTAAAATCTACAAACTGCCAGGGTAATACTAAAACACAGAATATCAAATAAAGAATATTAGGCTCCTGCTATAATATTTTCCTAGTTAACTTTAATGAATCCAAAAGATCCTTCAGTAAAGCAATTTTACAAGTATCTTATCACAAATAAAATTAAAATTACTACTAAACTCTATAAGCCTATGCTTTAGGAATTTACAGTTCCCAAGTGGTCTCTCTGTATATAGGAGATTAATAAGTACAATGAAACCGGCAAGAAATGTAGCTTTTAACCTTCCAAAGATAAATCTAGTCTTCTCTACTTCCCCAAAACTATAAAACTAAAAATGAACATATTTACGTTCCAAAAAATTCACAGTATAAAATAAACAAAATAAGTTGCTATAAGCCAGGCACAGTGTTATACACCTGTAATCACAGCTATTCAGGAAACTGAGGTGGGAGGATCCCTTGGACCCAGGAGTTCAAGCTTAGCCTGGGCAATATAGCGAGACCCCATCTCAAAAAAAAAAAAAAACCTATAAAATTATAAGTATAAATATACCTTTCTTTTGGGATAATTCTTTTCATCAAAAATATTCATTAAAGTCTATAATATGTAATATTATGAAGGACTCTTCGCATATTATTTCAATACATTGTCAATTCATATCAATAAACAGATTTCATCAACTATCTTGACAACTTCTTTCACCAATAAATCTTATTAAAACTGTTTTGAAGAATAAAAGAAAGATTAATTAAAGCCATCACCCACCTTTTAAAAAATCAGTTGAGTATAATTTGACTTTATAACGCAAACTGACTTCAAAAACTGATGCTTATGTTTATGATAAAATTTGTCACAATTCTAATTTGAATGACTTATTTTGGCTACTTTTGTCAAATATTTTCAGGAATGTCTCTAAGTATCATAGAATATTGCCTGTTATTTTAACAAACTTTATGTAACACTTAAAACCACAAGGCAGTAGAGGACAGTGGTTGATAGCAAGGACCCTACAGGTGTTAAATGCTCCGACAAAGGCCTAGTCTCTCTCTAGTGAGCTGTATGAACTACATGAGAAACCAATTTCTTTAAGCCTCAGGCTCTTTACCTAGTACAAAATTGTAAAACCTCTATGACCTCCCACTACAATTCAAACTGCATATCAAGCAAAAGAAAAAAAAAAAAAACACTGGCATAAAGGTAATTTTAAAATAAATATATGACTTATAAATTACCATGCTTGGTGTATGTTGGGATCATGAGCACAACTAGCTTAAAAGCATCTTGATGCAAAACAACCAAAAACAACACTCAGAATCACAAGATAAACCACTGAGTACAACTGGTCAAAATAAATAAGCTCCCAGATGACACCTGGTCTGATTTCAGAGCTATTCAGTGAGGTCTCCTAGGGAAGCCTGTTTTTTCAGTACACAGAACTTAGACTGCAAGAGAAAACCTTGTTTAAGAACAAGTTTTTATCTTAAACTTAGTATCTCCGCATCATATTTCTTACTAAAACTGGATTTACTGAAGTTCAGATAAGCAGGGCTATATCCACCCTGAGGATTTAACTGTTGACAATTCACTCAGGTCAATTTCTATAGCTCGACACACAGTACAGTGATAGCCCTGGGCCCTGAACCAGGCCTTGCCAACACTAACTCTGGCCTTCCTAAGCACTTCACTGGAACATATACCACTCAGTCCCTCCTACAGATGGACCAAGCCAGAATGGAAATAGTGGAGGGAAATCATACGTGGTTGCTATACATTCTGCATCAGTGCATCTCAAAACTTTTACTAGGAGCCCCTGAGGTTTGATTTTCATTCTGCATTTTCTTCACCTACGCAGGAAAAATGCTATTCTAGTACATTTCTTTCCTATATTACTTTTCTATGCCCAGTTTGATGTGATTGCATTGGGCCCTCACTTTCAAAAAGCTGTGTTCCTAAGAATCAATTGATATTTTGTGGAAAAGTATACATTTTTTTATGGAGACTACCAAGCCCCTCCCACAGAGCCTGTGACCACAATCTGGGGGCTCAGAAATCTGCATTTTAACCAGTATTCCAGGTGATTCTGATCTAGCAGAAAACGTCATAAAATACACTTGTGCAAAGCCGCATGAATTTTCATTGGCATGTGTGGAAATAAAAAAAATAACAGAGTAATGTCTGCAAGTGATATTAGATAAACATTGCTTCTTAGGAAGTTCCAAACTTGTTTAATGCTGACTGTGTGTCTGAATAATTGCGGTTTGACAAATAAAAAGGTCAGGAATAAGTTAGAATAAACATCCTCTGTTAGAATTGCCTAAAACTACCAGGAGCACACCTTCCTTTGAGAGTTAAGGTAAATACAACATCGGCACATCGCCAGCTTCATCCATCTCTGAGTCCTTAGCATTATGCCTCAATAAGCATTTACAGAATGAATCAGTTTTCACTTCTTACTAAATGCTCCAAGATGAATTCCACTGTAACTCTATTCTGGAGACAATGAATATAATAGAATAAAAATGAATTGTAATACCAAATCTTGGTTCTGAGTTGTACTGACCTAATGATGCTTTTATTCAGAGGCCAGTCATTTAAATATACAATAAAGCTAGTCACAATAAAAGAAAAGGTAACAGAAGGCAGTCTCTAAGTTTCACCAGGGAGGAAAGGAGATTTGTGTAGACATTCAATGTAGGCATTCTAAAATCTATACAGTGACCATACAATCTAAAAGTCTTAAAACAGACATTCCTCAATATGTAGAGTTCACATAATACAAATTTTTATACAGGAGCTACCACTCTAAATCATTTAGAGATTTCAGCTCAGAGAGATATTAAATTGGGCTGCCAGGATTCATGCAAAAATATAAATATAAAATATGTTTTTATTCAGTTTTTATAGGTACATGTAGTTCCACCTGTTGCCATAACTGCACAATTTTATCAAACACAGCCTGGTTCAAATAGCAGCTACGTTCACTTACTTGCTGTGTGACCTTGTGGAAGTTAAGAGAAATTCTTTTCCATAGAAGAGCAAAAACAGCATCTATCTCACAAGTGATGTATAAGGATTAGCAAGACTATAGGCTACCCTCATATATGGCACCTAGTGTAATAGGTAGCCAATACATACTAATTATTTTCCTCTTTTTTCTTAAGTTCTCAAGATATAACAAACAGCAGTTGCTCAATTTAGCAGCACATCTTCTGAAAGTACTAAAAATAATACAGGTAGCAAAATCCAGTGACAAAGCATGTCAATCATCAACAACGTAATATGAGCTTGGCCCTTAGTCATCATTCTGTATTTGTCACATCCACCAAGGAAAAGTGCCATTCTAACACATTTCCTACAGTGTTATGTGTCTGCGCTTTTCTTTTGTTGACTGCCCTGAAATCTGACTTTTGGAGAGCTGCCCAGCTGACCAGCAGGTCTACAGAGTCGAGACAGTAGATTCCTTAGGCTCGATTCAAGGAGGCTTATTTTAATAGGATTGAACATGGATTCCAAAGACATCACTGCAATATTCAGGCTGTATATTGTAAGGAAAGGAGGAAATTCAATAAAAATATTGGTCTACAGTTAGTCTATTATTTTCTAATAGTTTTTCTATACCTAGAGATTCAAAGTAATCTGTCCAAAATATCCCCCTTGTAGTCTTAAAATCCTGCATTAGACCACAAACAGTCAGACAAGAACTCAGTTCAAGTTCTCCATTGTTACAAATTCTGTGACTACAACAAGGAAAAAAATATATGTGTAGATTAATTATTTAATCCTCAAAATAAATGCCTGGCTCATTTTCAAGCATCACAGTTTAATAAAGTATGCTTTTAATAATTACATATGCATACAAAGTACTATGTGTATGTGATATATACAGTTGAGAGAAATTGTAGAATATGACGGAAATAACTTACAAAAAGCAAAAGTAAGCCAAAATAAGAATAAAACTGCATGAAAATAGAGATGAAAATTTAAAAACATAAGAAAGCTACTTCCTAGCTATTTTTAATATTTATTTAAAAATGGGCTAATAATTAAAAACAAAATATCTTACTCAGAAGTTGGCTGGACTTATTTAATAAAAAAATTCAAAATTCTATCTGAAAACTGGGAAAACTAATTTTCCATTTTTAATTATACTTCTTCCAACTAAAGTAAAAGGAATATTATGATTTATGAAGTCAGAGTCTGAAGACACATGTTATTAAGCTTCCAAAATGGTAACTGTGGGGTAGGATTAAAATTACCAGGTTATAGCTAGGTTGACACTGAAAACAAAGGGGCAATGAAAAAATTATAGGGGTACCAGCTTATATTCATAAATCTTTCTCAATTTCCATTGGTAAGGCTAGTATGGTATTCCGGTAAGATAACTCAATGAGAACCATTTATTTCAACTGATAAAACCAATTATTTCTTTTGGGACAGCTGAGATATGCAAATGTTTTTGAAGCACTTTCTGGAGATATTCACTGCTCAGATATTATCCAGAAACTCTGGCTTAAAATTTTGGTAGTTACTTATTGAAATCTGTACCATTTTTTTCAGCTAAGATGATACAAATCTCAGAAAATTTTTGCCAAAAATAGCAACTCTGGTAGTCAAGATATATAATTTCACACCTACAAAAAAATGTTTTCTAATAGCTCTGCCATGCTTTTTAATGATCAATTCTGATGTTTTAATGAATATATATGTATATAAAATATTTATTTAAAATTATAAGCATTTAGTGATAGGAAATTTATGGCAGTATACAAGATTAAATTTTAAGACAAAAATTATGCACACACAGACATGCACACTCATATAAAAATACTCGGTGTTTTGTTTTCACTTAGGTGGATATGAGTTTGATTAACTTTAGTAATCACAGCTTTTGACTTTTGCAAATATTGAAAATAAATTAATTGCATTTAAGACAGAGAAGCTTTTCAATGTCTATTTTCTGACAACTTATTTTTTCCACAAAAGACTTGTGTCAGTATACAAGAGCCCACGTGTCCTAAAAAGATGTTCAGAATTTTTCATCCTCGGCACTACTGACATTTTGAGCCAGATAAATCTGTCTTGCACATTGTAGGATGTTTAACAACATCTTTGGGCTTCTGACCAATAGATGCCTATAATACCTCCACCTCCAGCTGTGACAATCCAAAATGACTCCAGATACTGCCAAATGTCCTGAATTTGGGGGAGAGGGGAATTCCAGAATCATCCTTAATTAAGAGCCAACCACCACTTTACACCTAATAAATGTATTCATCTGTATTAGTCTGATTGAGATGCCATAACAAAATATCATAGACTAGGTATTTATTTTTCACAATTCTGGAGGCTGGAAGTCCAAAATCATGATCAAGATTCCAGCCAATTTAGTTTTTGGTTAGAACTTTCTTTCTGTCTTACAGATGGCCATCTTCTCATTATGACCTTACATGACTTTTCCTCAGTGTATGCACAAAAAGAGAGTGAGAAACCCCAATCCCTCTGGTGTCTCTTCTTAGGACATTAATCTTGTCAGTTCAGGCCCCACCCTTCCAACCTCCTTTAACTTTATTTACTTGTTTAGAGGTCCCATCTTTAAGTATACACCGGGGTTAGAGTTTCAACATATAAATTTCATGGGAACACAAAAATTCAATTCATAATAAGGACACATAATTTTAAAAAGTGATAATCCAAAATAATTTACATGTAGTTTTAAATATTTCCACGCTAACTTTAAGTGGTAGATTCTTTTATTCTGAAAATTTCCTCAAGCCTAAGATAATAGATTTGTACTACAAAACCTGAGTTTAAAAAGTGGGTGGTTGACCAGTTATTCCATCTAATTTTGCCAAATTCTGATAGCTGCAACTTTAAAAGACATCCACAGTATACGTAAATTTCAATGTCTCCTATTTTTCTTGCGTTTCACACAAATGAAGATGGTGGTATATCAACACATAAAGAGTCCATGCCAATGACTCCATTCATTTGTTAACTAGAATACTGATATTGCTGACTTTTTTTTTTAGGGAAAAGCAACATTACCTTGGCCTGTACTTCTGTACAAAAGTCTTTTCAGGATAACTAAAAGTTAATACTATACTATACTTCTCTTTTTAAAACAAAAAGCTTCTAGGAAAGATAAATTAAGCAGCCAGAGAACTCAGAGAAATAATCAAAGATTTCTGACCAACTAGACCACTGCACAGTGTTGTTGTTGTTTTTGATTATATGCAAATGTATACATGTGTGTACAATTATGCATACATACACACTGATACATTTATCCCAATTATGCATGTATTCCTAATAGCAGCATATGTATAACAAACTTAGATTTTGCTTTGGTTGCAAGTTCAAAAACCTAGGATATATGACATAAATTTATGTTTCATGTTTTATTTGGAAAAACACTTCAGGATTTTTAGAATACAACTTAAAAGAATACAACTTAAAGGGTCAATTAACCTATCATTTACAATAAATTTTTAAGTAGTATAAACAGATATATTCATTTTTTAATTAGAATGTTCTCTATGGACACATCACTGTTTTGAAGATGTGTGTGTATGTCTGTGATTTTTTTTTCCCAATCTCATAAAAAGTTCATATTCACACACACACACACACACACATACACACACACACACACAAACAGGCTTAACAATCATTGAGACTGCCAATCAAAGAAACACACACACACACACACACACGCACACACATGACTATGTGTAGTCATGTGTGTGCGTATGTATGTTTACAAATAATATTCTGTACTATAGAGTTAGGATATATAGTATATATACTGTTAATAAGTAAATACTATTTACTTTATTTAAATAGTATGGCATACTATATAGTAAATAAATAGTATTTACATATTAAGAGTATTTTTCTATTCCTTTTTAAACTCTCAAATATGAATGACTCTTTAACCCAAACAAGTCAATATATTTTTTTCATTACATGATTTCCTATGTTTAATATCATAATGCCCTTGTACTTATTTCATAGTTTTACCATCTTGAAAGACAATAAACTATGCTTTAAAACAAACACAACTTCTGCTGTTTTAATTTCCTCACTGACTGTTCAGGTGATACCAGAACAAATGCTTTGCATCCCCTTAGCGGGTGAAGAAAGCAGGCAATTCTCTTATTTTGCTAGGCAAGTAATCTCTACTCTTCTAAACTTAAATATAGCAATCCCAATCAATATTTAAAACTCAATTCTCCAAATGAAAATTGCTATTTCTTCATCCAATCAGCTTAACACCAAATGCCTGGAGCTCAATTCAAACACAGAAGCTGGGAGAATTTTTTTCTATCAGTGAAAGAAAAAAGAAGCAGAAATTTATGAACATATTTTTATTGAAACAGTTCCGATTTCTTTCAATTACTTTACCATGGATATAAAATATGTTTTCAAATGAAACACAGTAAGACAAAATGAGATTTTTTTCTTTCCTAATCTCATAAAAAGTTCATATTCACATACACACACACACACACACACACACACACACACACACACACACACACACACACACACCACACAGCCAACTGAGTCTAAATTTGTAACTTTACCATAGCCTCAAGTAATGTAAAAGAATGTAACAGATTTTTATTTAACAGGCATTAAACATTTTTCTATCAATGTCTAATAATCATCTGATCTCATATGGGATTTCAGGTTAGACTTTTCTAGCTATTTAAAAAGCCCTCTCCAGTATTCAATAGCTATTCTAGGCACTGTTTTGTAGAACATTCCTAAATTTGATGATGAAGATTGTTGGATATTAAAACCAATAGCGACATTTACAATATCCCAAAATACCCTCCCTGCTGACGCAATATCAACGCACTCTCACTCAAACATCAGGACACTATGACTTTTTTTTCCCAGAGAACTTAGGAGCTGTAATTGCACAACTCTCATTAATCATCCTGAAAATGGCAAAACTGAAACTCTACACCTCTACGTAAGTATTATGTAACGTATGAGAATCATGGTAGTTGCCACCAAGGAGGTGGGGAACGAAAAAGGCAACAAATCTCTCTCACACACACACTTGTGACAAAAATAACACTCTAGTCGCTTTTGTCTGCGAGAGATCAGATACATATACAACTGTTTCAGTAACGATATTAGCACACAATTTTAGCTGATAGTCTTCTGAAGAAATCTTAACCTCCTCAGAGAGGGCCTACAAAGATCTATTTCGAGCTGCTTTTGATGCAGTGCAGTAAGAAGAAACAGTCTCACACTTTTTTCCCTATCTGTGGCCTCCTCTGTTTTACAGAATTCTGCAAAAGTGTATAACCATCACTGAGGCTAATGCTATTGAGAGTTTACCTGCACCTATTGTCTGCCACGATTCCACAGTCTTCATGGGCTCCAAAGATGGTCTGACTAGCATTCCTGAGCCAAACTAGAGTCTCCATGACCTTGTGAAAGCCCAGTGACATTTGGTAGGTGCCAACATCATTAAACAGTCCAACATTTGTTGACTGCTTTTTTATAGCATCATAAGATTGGAAATGCCAAATCATTCTGTTTCTATTATTTTTTTCAATTGCTTCATTAGTTTTTTGTGACAGCAACTGTCAGATTTCTAAACAGTTTGTAGCTGAAACACTTCTGAAGTTTTATGACATCCAAATCAGACACTCTTCAATCTTGGCTAATAATTAAAAGCTCTAACATTTACATAATAAAATTTAGTGCTCTATTTGTAGAGCATGACTTTCAATTGAGAAATACAAAATGTTTTACAAATAGCACCCAATTCATCATCATACTATTATTAGGTGGATTACAGCACAATTGTCTTTATTATATTTCTAGGGCTCTCCTGAAGATAAAAAGGAAGTAAATCTCTTAAGTCAAATGCATACAATTTTTCTTCTAATAATCTCTTGAAAGACTTGTTCAAGCAGTTCTTTGCAGATCTACGCCAGTTCCTAGTATCTTTACAAAGCGAAAACTCTCCATTTTAAATCATTCCCATCCTCCATAAATATTGATTAAAACTCAAAAGATATATTTGTATTTTAAAACAGGAATAATAAACCTTATATAGTGCTTCCTATATCCCAGGCACTGTTGCAACCACTTTACTGGCTTTAATTCCCTTAATCCTCTCAACATCACTGGGAATCAGTGTTTGTAACACTTTACAGTTTCTGTAATACTTTAGTAAAATACAGACAGGATAAGTGACTTGCTGAAGGACACATAACTTAAGCCTGGCAGTCTAACTATAGAATTGGTGCTTCTAATCCATTACACAAGAAATATGTATTTGTACTGAGTATACATCACTTGATCATCTTTAAGTGTGTTTTGCTTTTTTCTTCCCCCAGTCATTTACTGCTTACACTAGAAACATTGACAGTTCTAGGTCAGAACCAAATGGAGGAGGTTTCCACCTTTTGAGCTCTGGAAAAGAAAAGTTCCACAATCTAAGCAACTCATTTTTGGAGAAGACTAACCCACATAGCATTTCCAAAGAGTAATGAAAAACAATTAGATGCTTCTATAAATTTCAGTTTGTCATTTTTTTTCCTTTCCCTTAGCGGGAATATATTACAGGATCAACAGTATTTTAAAAAAATGAACACTAAACAAGTTAAAATATTATTTCACATTATCAATTTCAATGCGAGACCTAGTGAGGCAAGAAGTTATTGAATTATCTGTATATTCCACTGACTTGGTCTCTCCAATTTGGATTTAATGAAAAAGTTATTTATTTAAAGATGTTACATTAGTAATATAGGATGGTGGATTTTACGGGACAAGTCTTTTATTCAGAAATATAAAATAAACTACAGGAAATCAGAAACATAAAATATTTTGGTGAAGTCAGCTTGAGAATAATAATACCATTATTTATATAAATAATTTGCTATATTTGTACCTGCTAGATTCCACATATACCTACGAATAGGAAAATAAACTCCATTTTTATATCTCTAAAGTGATAACATTTATCATTTAGTCATAATAAACTTCAAAGTATATTACATAATATGTTTCCATCAACCTATGCCAATATTTTCACTGTGAATCTTCCTCAAAGTCTACTAAATGGGATAACATAGGAGGGGTGATAAAAAAAAAAGGTGGGAATAATCTTCTGGAGGGTGGACCCCTTGTAGCACAGGCTTCCCCTCCTAGGTAAGTGTTATAGGAACTCATTGGCATCAGTGTACCAGCTAGCTGTGTTGTAAGAGGCTGTGTTCAGCTTCAGTGAATTTTGGGAGTGAAGATTCTTTCAACGCATTTGCCCATTTCAAAATGGGTGATTTGAGAGTGCACCTGCCCACACTGCCCTGAATGTTCAGCAGTTTTTAACTAAAACCAGCATGACCCTGGTACCCACACCCTTTCTATTCACCCCATCTCACCCTGGGCGACTATTTCCTTGGATGAAAAAAGTCCTCAAAAGGAAATGTCTGGCCCACATGGAAGTGGTGAAACAAAAAACGGCAGAGGCACTAAAAGGCAACAAAATTGATGAGTTCAACAACTGTTCTGAGCAGCAGAAAAGCATCTTGATAGGTGTAGTGCATCAAATGGAAAGTACTTTGAAGGTGACAACTTTAAACATGTAAGAATCAATAAAAACTTTTTACAAATAAATTCTGGTTTTTTGGTTCCCCTCCCTCATATATTATACATATCATTAATACTTAATTTTCTAAAGTATAACGGATATCTAAAACTTTGGTTGCCATTTATATGCAGAAATGACTATACCACACTGCTCTCCAATCTTTTAGGCACATCGTTGACTTTGCTAACATCAAAGACCTTTTCTTTCCCATAATTTTTCATTGGCACTTCTTTGTAAACCTGTGAGATTCCATAATTGAAAATAAACGCTGCTGCTTTCTGACCTCACAAATTCTGTCTTAAGTTCAGTTATTAAATGCTACTGCTTCATATAAACAACAATGACACAGCCCAAAGAAAAAGATGAGGTGATGCAGGTCTTCACCACTGCCGACCATGGTCTCCTGCAGACAGGTCAACTTTGTACCTGAACAAAATGTGCTCAATGACACTGGCTCTGTCCCTGGAGGGAAAGCACTCCCCTCCCTTCCCCCACCCCGTGACAGTTTGTTAAAATGTGCACAGACATCAGCTCTCTCAGACTTGAGGCAGCAGAAAGAAGAGAGACGATTGGCTCATGAGCCCAGAACAAACCTCTATTGGATGCTGACTGCAGCACCATAAGCAGTAACGGTGAAAAAAAAGCTCTTGAAGCAAAAGAGCAGTATCACAACACAGGTTATCCGAGCCTGTCTCCTCCTCTGCATTCTATCCCCACGTTCAGAGGCTTCCACTGGCTTTCTAGGGCAGTTCCCCAAATAGCTCAAGAAGTAACACTCAACAAAATCCCTAACAATTATCACTGGAAATAAAACAGGAAAGTCTCAGATTTTTTAGAAAAGGATCCATATTAACAATAAACACACTAATAAATAAAAGATGGGTAACTATGAACTACGGAACTTTTACAAAATATCCCCAGACGAGTTTCTAAGGTGAAAGGGTGCTGAAGTCATCACACAGGCAGAGTCATTTGAAAGAGCTTAGTCATCACAAGGTGCTAGGTTCTAAATGGCAGTCAGAAGCTACGCAGCATATTCCTAAGTGCTTAGTTAAGATGAAAAGTATGGCAATGTTGGGCCTCACAGGAACGTCAGCCATGGTAACACTGTTTTTTAACAAGCCAGAATGTGAATGCGAGAGGGAAAAGCACAGACGGCCGTCACATGATGTTTTTTTCTTGCTATCATACCAACAACATTTAGGCGGAAAGCTCGGATCTGTTAAGCACCCCATGAAGTGAGTCAAGAAACGTATCTGCGACGTTCACACTTGCTACCAATGCATAAAGCAGGGGGTTCTTATTAGAAATACTTGTGTCTTCCTTTGCACTTTGGACATGTCCCGCTCCTAATACTATTCATTGTTTACATATCCTCTTTGCCTGGCAATGGTCTCCAGAAAGAGGCTCGTGCCTCGACCTTCCTGTGCTCACAGCTTACACCAGGATAAGAAAGCCCAATATGCATTAACCTAATGAACAGAGTCCTGACTCTGTTTCAGAATATAGGATATTTGATCCAAAAAGGCAGCTCTCGTCGGCTTGGTGGCTCAGCCTGTAATCCCGCGCCTTTGGGAAGCTGAGGTGAGTGGATTGCCTGAGCCCGTGGGTTCCAGACCTGCCTGGGCAACTTGGCGAGAGCTCATCTCTACAATAAATCAAAATGAGCCGGATGTGGTAGCGCGCGCCTGTAGTTCCAGCTACTTGGAAGGCTGAGGCAGAAGGATCACCGGAGCCCAGCAGAACGAGGCTGTGGTGGCCAGGAGCGGCCAGGGCACTCCAGTCTGAGTGACAGAGTGAGACTCCAACTCAATAAAAAAAAATTTAAAAAAAGCAGCTCTCAAATATTTCTCTGCACCTTCACCAGTCTCCATCCACTCACATACAATATTCCCACTTTCTCTTCATTCAAATATATTTTTCTTCTCATCTTGTCTTCTCCTGTTTGCTCACTTTTTTCTGGTAGCTTTTTACTACTGTTATCCAAGCACAAATTCCATTTGTTGAATGTATTTATATCCTAAGCTTGTAAGCTTCTCATACACACAAACCTTAGTTATATGCACAGAGAAATAGTTCTAGGAGTTGACATAAAGAAAAAAAAAAAAAAGGCTGGGCATGGAGGTTCATGCCTGTAATCCCAGCACTCCTAGTACTTTGGGAGGCTTAGGCAGGAGGATTGCTTGAGCTCAGGAGTTGGAGACCAGCCTGGACAAAACAGCGAGACCTCATCTCTACAAAAAATCAAAAAATTACTTGGGTATGGTGGTGCATGCCTATAGTCCTAGCTTCTTGGGAGGCTGAGGCAGAAGGATAACCTAAACCCAGGAGGTCGAGGCTGCAGTGAGCCATGATCATGCCACTCTACTCCAGCCAGGATGAGAGTAAGACTCTGAATTTAAAAAAAAAAAAAAAAGCCCCAGCTCAATGATTAAAATTACATGAACTGAAACTGAAATCAGCAAGTTGTGTGTTCAAATCTCAACTTTGATATTTATTAGCAGTGAGCATTTGGGCTAATTATTCAACCTCACTGAAAAATGAAAAGATTACCACCTTAGGGATGATGTGAGTATTAAATGAGGGAATGTCTACAAGGACCTCAGTGATGGTCTGGCACTCAGTACACGGAAATGAATGGGCTGTTCTCACTCTCCTTTCATGTTCTCTACATGCCTGGGACCTTGCAACCCTGGTTCCCATCACCCAGGCCCATTTCTCTGGACATGTTTGAAAGCATCCTTTTTTCCTTTGCCTTCGACTTTCCCTGTGTCAGAGTTTTTCCAGCGTACTACCAAGTTAGAGTTTCCTTTAATGAACAAATAACCATCCCAAGCCTTTAGTAGACAAGGACAGCAACACTATAGCCTAGTGAAAAGAGCATGTATCCGGGAGCTAAGAAGACCTGGGTTCACCGTACCTCCCTTGCCCACCAACTATGTGACCTCTTGCAGGTGCTCAAACTTCTTACACACACAGTACCTTTGCTCGTGAAACTGTGTCCAAGCAACAGTCACTCCTGGGGTAGGGGTGACAAAGCCTAACCCAGTGCCCAAAGTAAGAATCAACTCATGTTCATTCCTATTACCAATAAGAAACTGGACATCTATATTTTAAGAAGTGTCAATAATAAAAAGGCCATCTGACCCTTCTTAAATGTCACTTTCTGTGGAAATTTTCTTTTTCTTTCTCTCTTTTCCTCTTCTTTCCTCTCTTGCCAGGTAGAATGAACTCACAGTAGTGAATTCAGCACCTCAAATTAGATTACAGGTAATTTCTACAAGTCTGTCTATTCTTCTTCATTAATAAGTTGTTAAAGACAAAACGAACCTTATCTTAGCAACTGAAGTGTTTTTAGTAAATGTTTGTAGAATGAGTAAGAGATGTTAGGAGACAGAAGGACATTTCTGGGTGTCTCAGCTGTCACATCACTTGACAACACTATAAGGCTTACATCACTATTCCTCAGTCATGACTGCATTTTATACATTAATTTTAAAATTCCTATACCCAACCTCCACCCCTAGAAGTTCCAATTGACTTAGCTTTGGCCAGGTCCCAGGCATAGATGTCTTTTAAAGGCTCCCCAGATGATTCTAATGACTGCTATTCCGAAGACCACTGGTTAGCCTGGCTGTAATGATACACATTCTTATTTACACATTAATCACAACTTTCTCCAGAGTTCTTTTAAATTGAGTTTTGCCAGTGGCTTCAAGATAACTGCTAATGTTATCTGTCAATTAACTGAGACTGCTGTGTTTCAACTGTCCATTCTCTAAATAGCTCCTTACACAGACATTGGGGAAAAGGGTGCCCGTGGGCAAAGGATGACATAAAAAGGGCTGCTGTCCTTTGTTCCTTTGGGCATATTATCCTGGACAAGGTATCAAGACCAGCAACACCTCCATGACCAAAGGGTTATTTCTAAACATCTTATTCATAGGAAGCAACAGATTTCAAGGGAGAAAAGGGGCATGAGAGATCCACATCAATGTACCCATGAAAGCCCTTAAGTATTCTGTTTTAATAAACCCAACATAGATGGTAAACTTAAGAAAGTGTAGCAATAATATTTATATCATATTAGATGATTAATAACAGATCCTATACAATTTTATTTCTCTATCACTCATTGAGGGCTAAAGGTCTTGGGCAGTTCTGTTAACTTGACAATATTGCTTTTATAACTCAATTATAAGTTGTCTCAGCTTAAGTTTAAAATTTTCATAGCTGCAGTCAATGTTTACAAAAGTAAACTGGCATATCACAAATTTCTGAGAAAGGAGATAAGAAATCTCAACAGGACTACTGTCATTTGCTTTGGAAGACAATTACCATAGATAGAATCCTCCATCTTTTGTTCAAAGATAATTACAGCATCTATCACAAACTCTCACTACAGTATCTATCATTTACCCTCCTGGCAATCCCATGCGGGTGATTCTTATTAGCCTCATATTGTAAATGAGGAAACAGATATCCAGAGGTTAAATATTCCACGTAAGGCACCAATAATGTTAACTTGTAAAGTTAGGAAGTATTGCCAGGATCATCACGCATTCCACAAAAAGGTAGCCAAAATGAAGGTATCTTAAATAAATTAGGGATTGAAGCAACTTCAATTCATTTTTTCTGTTTGTTTTCAGCTAAAATAAATGATTTCACTATAATATAGAGGAAGAAAATAAAAATTGATAATGCATTTATTCCACTACAAGTCATCAAAAAATAAATGTCTCTGGTTTTCTCAGAATAACACCAGAGTATATCACTGCAGAGGAGCTAGATTTATATCTGAGACAGAAATATAGTGTGTATGCACACAAACTCACAAAAGACTTAATTCACTGTCCTCTAATCTAGAAGAAAAAAGAAAATGAATCAGTGAGGCAAACAAGAAAAAGAAACGTAAAAGTAGACTTGTCTTGAATATATTTCACACCAAATCTTAATATTGTCTAGACTAGCTCATTTGTACGTTTATTTGGTGAGACCTGTCATGTGTTCTGTGTTATGGGACAATGGAGACTGAAAATGAATTAGACATGGTTCCCCAAGAAGGGAAATAAGGCATGCATGTAAATAACTAGAATATAAGGTTAGAGGGCAAAGAGTGTCATAAGAGACATTCAGATAAAGAGTACTTATAATTCTCAAGAAAAAGGCACATTTCCATTTAGAAGGATCAGATAATAGCTCCAAGGAAGAAGTAGAATTTATACAAGAGGAGATGGAAAAGACATCTAGGTAGCAGGAAATAGCATAAATTGAGGCATCAATGACAAGTAATAAATTTGTAACAAGAGCAATGGGAAATAAATGTGAAAAGCAGCTAAGCGTAGCTTGGGGAAGGCTTTAAATACTGAGTTAAAGACTGTCTACTTCCTTTTGTAGGCCTGGAAGAGCCATTGAATGAAACAAGAGTGAATTAGCAAAGCTGAACTTGATGAATTCATCCGGCAGGAGTGTAAGAGGGCCTGAAGTGGGAAGGCTACTCAGATAATTTCAATAGCCTAGGCAAGAGGTAACACAGACTTTACCATTCTCCAGATAATAATCCCAGACCCATCTCTTCACAATCTCCCAACCTACTCCTTTTCACACACACACACACACACACACACACTCTCCATATTCTGGCCACACAAAATTGAATGATATTCAATCTCTTGCATAAGACATGACTTTGCCCTGGTAGACCTGGCTAGTAAAATAATCTGCTCTATTCCTTTTTTATTTTTATTTTTGCTTCCTGCCTAACTTCTAGTTAGAGTTAAGGTTCCAGGTGAATGTCACCTCCTCCAGGAAGTTTTCTTTAAGCTTTCAAGTCTTTGTTAAATGTTCTTCTAGCTTGCTCCAGAACATTTATCACACTTTATTACAACTGCTTGTCAGGTGTCTATTTCCTTTATGACCAGACTCATGGTGGGTAAGAATCGCGACTGTTTATTTTCCAGTTGTATTCCCCAAAACTGAGAACACCAGGAATAGTGCTAGGCTTATAACAGGTGTTAACTCATTGAATGGGTGAATAAATAAAAGTGCCTTACAAAGCAGAATGTACAATACTTAATAGACATAATATACGTATAACATGCATATAATAGCCGGGCTCAGTGGCTCAGCCTGTAATTCCGCGCCTTTGGGAGGCTGAGGTGAGTGGATTGCCTGAGCCCGTGGGTTCGAAACCCGCCTGGGCAGGTGAGACCTCATCTCTACAATAAATCAAAAAATTAGCTGGTCGTGGTAGCGCGCTTGTAATTCCGGCTACTCGGAAGGCTGATGCGGAA
>NW_007231984.1:0-30211 GCF_000164805.1 Carlito syrichta
ACTGGAGTGCAGTGGCCGCTCCCAGCCACCACAGCCTCGACCTGCTGGGCTCTGGCGATCCTTTCGCCTCAACCTTCCAAGTAGCTGGAACTACAGGCGCGTGCTACCATACCTGGCTAATTTTTTGATTTTATAGTAGAGATGAGGTCTCGCCAAGTTGCCCAGGCGGGTCTCGAACTCGCAGGCTCAGGCAATCCACTCATCTCAGCCTCCCAAATGCACGGGATTACAGGCTGAACCACCAAGCCCGGTCCTACCTTCCCATTAGCCTGTATGGAATGTGGTCATCTAGCTAGTTAAAACCAGCTCCTGACAGTCCCCAGCAACTCACAGATGACCCCAGTGAACTTTCCTCATTCCCATCACCATGCTGAAGTCTCCATAACTTGCTACCTATGTTCTGGCATAATGACTCACTGTGCCTGCCCAAGAGGGGACTCTTCCTCTACATGCAATGGCATGCTTTCTCCCTTCTGTCCTTTCCCTCAGGGAGACACTGCTTTGGGGATTACTACTAGTGTCCTTATTTGTGCCAAGTAACAAAACTCCCACTGATCAAAGCTGCGTTCTCCTGGAGAGTTGTTTATTGCTCACCAAGGGAATGACCCCTGGTTTTTCTTGGGTAACAACAGGATCTCACTAAGTTGCTGAGGCTAGTCTTGAACTTCTGGCCTCAAGATCCTCCCACCTCAGCCTCCTAAAGTGCTGGGATTATAAGCATGAGCCACCATGAGGGGTCCTTGTTCTTCTTTTCCTAATGAAATATTGTCGTGTCTACACACATTTTGTAATCATTGAGCCAACACTGAAATAGTTGGGATAAAAAGCGAAAGGATGTAAGCCATGCTTGTCCCCATGCATAGGCATACATGTGTCTGTATGTGATACGCACATCCAAATGGCACTGTGCTATGTCTTTTACATTCAGTGATTTATTTTTATTGTTGAACTATACTTTGGATTTTCCTCCAGGTAATAAGCTATAAATGTACTAATTCATTTAAATGGTAATCCTTTAACTATTTTCCTTTTATTTTTTTGAGTCGGAGTCTCACGCTGTTGCTCATGCTGGAGTACAGTGCCACAGTCATGGCTACCATAGCCTTGACCTCCTGGGCTCAGGTGATCTTTCACCTCAGCCCCTCGAGTAGCATGGGTCTCTGGGTGGGCACCACCACACCTGGCTAATTTTTTTTTATTTGTAGCTTTTTGAATTGACTGCTCTGTTCACTTATTCTTCATCTTTTTTGGTTTCTAATGAATATAGTTACAGCTATAATATTTCCTCTGAGAATTATCCTCATTTCATTGTCTCATACATTTTGGTAGGTAATGTTTCTATTACCATACTTTCTTAAATGTTATATAATTTCAGATGAGATCAGTCACGTTCAGGGTGGTATGGCCATAGACAATTGTATATAATTTCAGCTTTATTTTTTTCCACGTAAATTTGGATATGCTTTTGTTATTTCTATTTTTTTTGTTTTATACTGTGGTCTGTTCTGATTTTTTGGGGATTTATCGATGGTGTGTGTGTGTGTGTGTGTGTGTGTGTGTGTGTGTGTTTCGTTCTTTCCTAAAAGATATCATTTTGTACATGTTACATGGGGGTTTGGAAAAAACGTGCATTCTCTATAATGGCATTAAACCAAGCATATCATTGCAATCTAATATGTTGTATATTTTAGTTATACATAAATATGTGAAATAGAATAGCATTAAATCAGGCTTATTAATTGTCATTTAACAATCTTTGCATCATACTGGTCTTTCACTTAAGCAACAGGCTCTGACTCTAGTTAGCATAAACAAGAAAACAAGAAATTTATTGGGAAGATGTGGAGAAACTCACTGAATTGAAGTAAATGTTGAAGAGCCAGGTCTGCAAAAGAACAGTATCCAGGACAGTTCTGGGGCTCCGGGTGGCAAGAACTAAGCATGTGGCTCTTCAGGGTCATCCACAGGGAGTCTTGATAACTGGCCCGCTCAATCTCATTGTGCTTTGTTTCTCTGCCATGTTGTCTTGTAAGACTCCTGTGTGTTCAGATTATGATTCCAGAAGCCCTGAATGAGGTGATCATGTATCCTAACGGGTAGAGCAGGGCCAGAAAAACTCTTCTCTGTGGATTCCTTCCCTCCTGGAGGCTGTAAGTCCCCTGGGACACTGCCCAGAGTCTCTGCCCTCATTCCACTTGATACGGGAGAGAGTGTCCAATATCAGTGCTCGTGTTTAGAGAGCTGTATCTATATCCTGGAAGCAGAATGGCGGAAGGGGAAGGGGGATATCATTTTAAGGCTTTAGGAGGCTCTGCTGGCAAAATGTGCTTTTTGAGATTCTCTCTTTGGCTTGCGTGGAGTTGTTTTTTTGGTTTTTTTTTTTTTTTGAGTTGGAGTCTCACTCTGTCACCCAGACTGGAGTGCAGTGGCCGCTCCTGGCCACCGCAGCCTTGACCCGCTGGGCTCCGGCGATCCTTCCACCTCATCCTTCCAAGTAGCCGGAATTACAGGCATGCGCTACCACGCCCGGCTGATGTTTTGATTTATTGTAGAGATGAGGTTTCGCTGCCCAGGCGGGTCTCGAACCCGCGGGCTCAGGCAATCCACTCACCTCAGCCTCCCAAAGGCACAGGATTACAGGCTGAGCCACTGAGCCCGGTTTGGAGTTGTTTTTTAATCAGGTATATTGGGTTTAGAAATCAATGTGATTCCAACTCTTTCGTATCCAGAACTTGTAACTGTCTTGGTTTGCTGTTGTTGCATTCTCCTGGCTTTCCAATGAAGTTACTGACTTATTTTTATGTTTATATTCCTTTGGTCATTTCAATAGTTTTGGAGAAAAGAATGATGAAAGTTTGTGTTCATTCAGCCTTCTATAACCAGAAGCCTGAATTTTTCTCCTTTTTTCACCTCCTTTTCATCTAAGTAGTGTGTGTGTGTATTTGTGTGAGTTGAATGTGTTCATGTGTTTAAGTCTAGTAGTACTACAGGGCTTATAAGGAAAACTAACTGTCTTCTGCACACTTCTTTCCAGACTGAAGTTCTGCACTCTTTGGCGGCAGCAACCTTGATCTCTTTCGGGCCTTTCTGCTTCTAGTTTACCTTCATGTTTCTAAATAAAGTGTTCATTCTATTTCTTGATTTTTCAATTTTAGGCATTATCTATCAATAATGAACATTTAGCTTTCTTTTCTACCCCCCTTCTCTGCCCTTATCCTCTGAATATGGTTATATCACATTTTAAAAAGTTAAACCAGTATTCAGTTGTGACAATGTAAATATTGCTTATAAGCCAGGCTCAGTGGCTCAGCCTGTAATCCCACGCCTTGGGAGGCTGAGGTGAGTGGATTGCCTCAGCCCGCGTGTTCGAGACCCACTTGGGCAACTTGGCGAGACCTCATCTCTACAATAAATCAAAAAATTAGCCAGGCGTAGTAGCGCGCGCCTGTAGTTCCAGCTACTTGGAAGGCTGAGGTGGCGGGATTGCCGGAGCCCAGCAGATCGAGGCTGCGGTGGCCGGGAGCGGCCACTGCACTCTAATCTGGGCGACAGAGTGAGATCCCAACTCAAAAAAAAAAAAAAAAATATATATATATATATATATATATAGTTTATAACTGAGCCATGCAGAATACTGTAAGTCCACATCTTCTCTTGTAAAACTATTCCTGGAGTTAATAGTTGTATTTGCTTGTTTAAATTTTTATTTTTATTTGAAACTAGTGCTTACTGACTCTTGAGAGCCAGTTGTGGGCAACTCTGCATTCAAACATTGGTAATTTTACATCAACTCTAGCAGAAGGAAGTATTTCACAGAATTCAACCAATGCCACAAATCAGGGCCTCTTTTTTGGTTCTTGTTTTTTTCCTTCAGAGAGGTGGCTTATCAATACACTACTGAATGCACCTGTCCATTTTTCTTTCAAAATTCTCCTATAGAGTTAAAAAAACTCTCCACAGTGTAGTCAAACATATGTGACCCACCTGTCCATTTTTTCCCCTTGGCAGCATCTCCCCTGGAACTTCTGTCTTCTTGCTCCAGTCTGTCATGGCTGCTTTCTGAAGACTGATTCTTACCCATTTTCTTGGCAGTTTTTGTAACCTCATGCCTGTGCTGGATCACCTGCTCTCTCAACTCCACATCTTTCTCCTTTTTTTGGCTTACTCCGTTTTGGAGAAGGGTATCCTTTAATGGCTTCCTGGAAAATGGTTGCAGAGACGGTAAATATTTTCAAATCTTGCATGCTCCCCCAAATATTTTAAGAATTAAGTTAACAATATAATAAGTTGTCTTTAAACAGAAACACACATTAAACAAAGTTGTGTATTATTGATTGACCAAAATGTGACCAGTGGCTTGCAGGAACCTGAACCTGCATTTCCCCTAAGAACAGTGATCCAGTATTCATTAACTTCATGTTGGCAGCAACTTCCTAGGGCGTAACTATGGTGAATAATAAGAATCAATTGTATATTTGTAACATGTTGCGGAGTGTCATCTGGTTACAGAGGTCAGTTGGAGGAAGTGATATTTTGAAAAACAAAACAAAATAAACCCCAGTTCCTATGAGAACTACTTTGATGTAAATTTGAAAGTAGTAAGTATTTTGTTGCTGGTAAAACCATAGTTAAGTCTCTAAAGCTGTAGTGATTAGTGTGCTCTTTAGAATAAGAACACTGTGAAAATGTAAAATGATATCCTTACTGTCAATTTCTGATTGTGTGCTATAAGCTTAGTTTGGGGTTTTTTGTGTTGTTTTGTTTTTTTGAGCTAGGGTCTCACTTTGTTACCCAGGCTGGAGTGCAGTGGCACGATCAGACTCCCAGCAGCCTTGAACTTCTGGGCTCAAGTGATCCTCAGACCTCAGCCTCCCGATTAGCTGTAGGCACATGCCACCATACCTGGCTAATTTTTTTGGTAGAGATAAAGTCTCGCTATGTTGCCTGGAGCAGTCTTGAACTCCTAGATTCAAACAGTCCTCTCTCCTCAGCCTCCCAATATGCTGGAATTACAAGCATGAGCCACTGTGCCTGGCCAAGTTTAGTGGATTGCCTGAGCCCATGGGTTCGAGACCAGCTGGGCAGCTTGACTCAAAAATTAGCCAAGTGTGGTAGCACACGCCTGTAGTTCCAGCTACTTGGAAGACTGAGGCGGAAGGATGGTGGGAGCCCAGCAGGTTGATGCTGGGGTGGCCATGAGTGTGCCATTGCACTGCAGCCTGGGTGACAGAGTGAGAGTTCAACTCAAAAATAAAATAAAATAATAAAATAGCCAGCATGGTGGCGCATGGCTGTAGTCCCAGCAACTTAAGAGCCTGAGGTAGGAGGATCACTTGAGTCTAGGAGTTTGAAGCTACAGTGAGCTGTGATTATGTCACTGCATTTCAGTTTGGGCAACAGAGTGAGACCCTGACTCAAAAAAATAAATAAAATAAATAAATTGAAAGTGAATTGAGAAAGAGGATTTTACGGGGACATTTTCTTCACAGCAATCCTTGGTGGAACTTTTGTATTTAGATTGGGTAAATTGTGTTTGTATTTGAGGGTATTTTTTTTTTTTTTTTGAGTTGGCGTCTCACTCTGTCACCCAGACTGGAATGCAGTGGCCGCTCCCGGCCACCGCAGCCTCGACCTGCTGGGCTCTGGCGATCCTTCCGCCTCAGCCTTCCGAGTAGCCGGAACTACAGGCCTGCGCTACCACGCCCGGCTGATTTTTTGATTTATTGTAGAGATGAGGTCTTGCCAAGTTGCCCAGGCGGGTCTCGAACCCGCGGGCTCAGGCAATTCACTCACCTCAGTCGGCCTCCCAAAGAGCTGGGATTACAGGCTGAGCCACCGAGCCCGTCCAGGGCCTATTGTTTTCATGTTCATCCATGTCATCTGGATCCTCAGCACCGGCCGACAGTGTTTTCCTAGTGAACTCGCTCATTTTCAAACAGTCTCCTTTTATTTATTTTGGTTTGTTTGTTTTTTAAGAAACGGGGTCTCACTGTGTTGCCCAGGCTGGAGTGCAGTCGTGTTATTGTAGTTCATTGCAGCCTCAAGCTCCTGGGCTCCAGGGATCCTCCTGCCTCAGCCTCCAGAGTAACTGGGGCTACAGGCACGTGCCACCATGCCAGGGGATAACATATCAAATCCTCTCATGTAGTCCACCCCCTAAAACCGTTCAGTAGCTTTCCTCGTTTTTTAGGATAAACACCAAAGTCTGCAACAAGGTCCCAGGAGCCCTCCAGCGCCCGGGCCCTCCCAGTTCTTCTGTTGTGCTATTTCCCACCCTAGCTCTCCAAGCTGTTTCCAAGCTTTGAGAAGTGTTTTAAGTGGTTTAGTGCATAAAGCTGGACTTGACAGATAAGTATAAAGAAATTTTAATTGTGAAAATCATGCTATGGACCCATTCCGTTTCTCTTCCAGGTAAAATTATGATTCTGTCTCATAACTTTTGCGGTTTCTGTCTGTCCTATGGATAGCCTCATAGCAGAATATGTTAAAATCCTGTTAGGAGTCACAGAGAAACCTCAGAGGTAGTCCAATCCGAATGCCCGCCCTTCCCAAGCTTAGTGGGCTCCAGGCATGGAAACTGGTGGCTGCTTCTGAGCCCTGTGGGGTGAGGCCAACGCACCGAGCACTGGGGCAAAGGGTGCCGTTTTGCACGGCTGGCACTGCTGGATTGGGCCACCAGCAGCTGTAGAGGTGGTGGACACACCTGAGGCCCTTGTGGCCCCTTCATCCCCGCCCCGCTCCGCCCAGTGGGGCCCCTTTGCTGCTCTGGGTCGTGCTCCCAGAGAAGGTCCTCAGCCGACTGCCCGTTGCACCCTGCCAGAGGGCCCGGAGGACTCTGGGGAAGCATTTCCCTTGTCTCGCTCATTCCCGGACATCCCTCCTTGCTCTGCCACGGGTGGCACCGTCCTGCCATGACCACTCACCCTCAAACGCCCACCTTCACATCCCTGAACCCTAAGTTCTCGGAAGGCCCTTCTGGAACCTTTCTCACATGACTTGAGGGGAGGAGGAAGGACCCTCATCCCTTCCCCAAAGGACGTCTCATGACCTCTTCATGAGGTTGCAGAGTGTGTGTGTGTGTGTGTGTGTGTGTGTGTGTGTGTGTGTCTCAAATGCAGTGGAACTGGCTTGGATTTCCCACTTTACAGGTCCTGTGTAGACAGCCTGGTCTAACCAGAGTCTCAGTGGACAAAGGAGTAACTTGGCCCTTCTGGTTTGCTGTCTGACCTTTTCCACCTGACACTCTGTCAATGAAAAGGGTTACATATAGCCAGGTATGGTGGCTCACGCCTGTAATTCCGACACTTTGGGAGGCCAAGGCGAGAGAATTGCCTGAGCTCATGGGTTCAAGACCTGCCTGAGCAACATGGCAAAACCTCTTCTCTACAATAAAAATAAAACAATTTGTCAGGAGCGGGTCTGCCTGTAGTTCAGCTACTTGGAAGACTGAGACCGAAGGGTCGCCGGAGCCCAGCAGGTTGAGGTTGTAGTGGCCATGATCATGCCACTGCACTCCAGCCTGGATGACAGAGTGAGACTCCGACTCAAAAAAAAAAAAAAAGAAAAGAGGCCGGGCTCAGTGGCTCAGCCTGTAATTCCAGCTCTTTAGGAGGCCAAGGTGAGTGGATTGCCTGAGGCTGCGGGTTCAAGACCTGCCTGGGCAACTTGGTGAGACCTCATCTCTACAATAAATCAAAAATGAGCCGGGCCTGGTAGCACGCACCTGTAGTTCTAGCTACTTGGAAGGCTGAGGCGGAAGGATCGCCAGGGCCCAGCAGGTCAAGGCTGCTCGGTGGCCGGGAGAGGCCACTGCACTCCAGACTAGGCGACAGAGTGAGACTCCAACTCAAAAAAAAAAAAAAAGAGTCACATTTAACATTTAATTATTAGATACAAAATAATCGATATTTTTAAATGTCCCAGTCCAAGTGCCTACACGAACTTATAATAAAAATATAAGCAGCTTAAGTGAAAAATAATGATTCTTTTCTTTTTTTTTTTTTTGAGTTGAAGTCTCACCCTGTCGCCCAGACTGGAGTGCAGTGGCCGCTCCCGGCCACCGCAGCCTCAACCTGCTGGGCTCCGGCGATCCTTCCGCCTCAGCCTTCTGAGTAGCTACCACGCCTGGCTAATTTTTTGATTTACTGTAGAGATGAGGTCTTGCCAAATTGCCCAGGCGGGTCTCGAATCCGCGGGCTCAGGCAATCCACTCCTCCGCCTCCCAAAGCGCGAGATTACAGGCTGAGCCACCAAACCCGGCAATAATGATTCTAAATTAGAATTTAAAATTGTTAAAATAGGCTGGGTGCAGTGGTTCATGCCTGTAGTTCCAGCACTTTGAGAGGCCAAGACAAGAGAATTGCTTGAGCCCAGGAGTTCGAGACCAACCTGGGCAACATACTGAGACCTTATCTTTCCAAAAAATTAGCCAAGTGTGGTGGCGTGTGCCTGTAGTTCCAGCTACTTGGGAGACTGAGGCAGAAAGATTGCCTGAACCGAGGAGGTGGAGGCTGTGGTGAACCAGAATTGTGCTACTGTACTCCCTCCTGAGTGACACAGAGACGCTGATTCAAAAGAAAAAAGTTTAAAAAAATAGTCTGACCTTCATTTCCAGTAGTAAAAATTAAGATTTTATTGTAGTTTACATTGGCAGATATTTAAATTTGGGATGACATTAAACATTTTTTTTATTTTGGAAAATTTCAAATATGCCCCCCAAAAGAGGGAATAACATAGCTCTCAGCCAGGTGTGATGGTTCATGTCTGTAATACCAGCACTTTGATAGGCTGAGGCAGGAGAATTGCTTGAGCCTAGGAGTTCAAGACCTGCCTGACCAACATAATGAGAACTTGTCTCTAAATTAAAAAAAAATAAAAAATAAAGTGAGCTCTCAAGTCTCCTTCATCCAGCATCAACACTCAATATTTGGCCTATTTTATTTTACTGATCTCCCTCCACCTTTATTTTTTGTCTATAATATTTTAAGGCAAATCATAGACTTTGTATTATTTTACCATAAATACTTTAGTGACTGTCTCTGAGAGATAAGGGCAGTTTTAAAAAGAGAACATCAGTGGTATTATCATACCTAGCAAAATTACCAATAAGAACTCAGTTCATGTTCACATTTCTCTGAACTTCTCAAAAAATATTTTTTTTCTTTTGAGTTGGGATCTCACTCTGTTGCCCCAGGTGGCACTATCATGGCCTCAACCTCCTGGGTTCAGTGGATCCTTTCCTTTCAACCTCCAGAGTGGCTAGAACTACAGGCATGTACCACCATACACAGCTAATTAAAAAAAATTTTTTTTTTTGTAGAGACCAGGTCTTGCTATGTTGCCCAGACTTTTCTCAAATTCCTGGCCTCAAGTGATCCTCTCACCTCCCAAAGTGCTGGGATTAGAGGCACAAGCCACTGTGCCCTACCCTCAAAAATGTCTTTTTACAATTGTTTGGTTTGAATCAGGAGCCAAATGAAGTCCTCAAAGAGTCTTTAATTGCTGTCTCTCTCTCTCTCTCTCTCTTTATTTATTTATTTAGAGTAGAGGCAGTCTTGCTCTGTTGCCCAGGCTGGAGTCCCATGGTGCATTCTTGACTCACTGTAGCCTCAAACTCCTGGACTTAAGTGATCCTCCCGCCTCAGTCTCTTGAATAGATGGAACTACAGGTGTGCCCTACAGTACTCAGCTCATTTTTTTTGTAGAGATGGGGATCTCACTATGTTGCCCAGGCTGGTCTCAAATTCCTAGCCTCAAGCAATCTTCCTGCCTCAGCCTCCCAAAGTACTGGGATTATAAGTGTGAGCCACCACACCCAGACAGTTGGACTTGCATGCTTTCTCAGTCTCTCCTTTTGAGTTGGGTTCTCACTTTTTCACCCAGGCTGGAGTACAGTGGCACGATCATGGTTCACCGCAGCCTCGACCTAGCTGGGGCTGCAGGCGTGTACCGCCACACTTGGCTAACTGTTTGATTTTTTTGTAGAGACAAGGTCTCACAGTGTTGCCTTGGCTGGTCTTGAACTCCTGAGCTCAAGCAATCCTCCAGCCTTGGCCTCTCAAAGTTCTGGGATTACGGGCGTGAGCCACTGCACCTGTCATGCAATCTCTTTTAAGTCTATCTTAACTACTCCCTTTACCTGCTATTTCCCCATGTCCTTTATTTGTTGAAAAAGGCAGGTCATTTGCTTGTAGCATTTCCCTGTTTTGGATCCGACTGGTTTCTGTTGTGTCATTTAACTCGTTCCTCTACCATCTTTATTTTCTGTAAGGCGGTAGATCGTGCTAGAGGTTTGATTTGATTCAGATTTAATTCCGTTGGCAAGAATGCTTTCTAGTGTTGCCCCTGTCCTTCCTGCTTCTCGCTTTCAAAGGCTGGTCTGCCAGCTGAGGCGGTGCCAGCATGATCCCTTCGTTACAGAGTTCCCCAGCAACATCTCACCTGAGGTTTCAGTAGCTGTCGGTTGAAATCCAGTATTTCATTCATAGCTACCATTGCTTCTGGATTTACTAACCGGGCTTCTATTAGGACTCCCCTTCATCACCTCTCTGGTCACCTTGAAATACAGGCTAGACAGGAAGCCAGGACACGTGCGTGACTCTTTCCCTGCGTTTGTCAGGTTTCAGCATGATGTGTTGGGACCTCAGCAACCTCCAAAGACAAGCAGTAAGGGTTTTTCTTGGGGTTGGGGTGTTGAGATCACTATGAACTCCTGGAGTTTTATAATTTGGTTGTTTTCAACCATTGTAGCAATTCTTCTTCTTCGAGACGGAGTCTCACTCTATCACTCAGGCTAGAATGCAAGTCGCACGATCCTGGCTCACTGCGGTCTTGATCTCCTGGGCTCAAGCGATCCTCCCACCTCTTCCCAAGTAGCTGGGCCTATAGGCCCACACCACCACACCTGGCTTTTTTTTTTTTTTTTTTTTTTTTTTTTAAGAGCAAGGATGGTCTCAAACTCTTGGGATCAAGTTGATCCTCCTACCTTGGCCTCTCAAAGTGCTGAGATTACAGGCGTGAGCCACTGCACTCAACCTGATTATTCTTCTTGACACTCAAATTGTTCCTTTTTTTTTTTTTTTGCTTCAATTTCCTTACTTTCTGAGACAAAAGATGTCCCTGGAACATCTTGTACATTTTCTGCCTTGGACCTGGACTCAACCATTTCTCCAAAGAGCCCTGGTTTTTGTCCTAAGTAGATACAATATTTGGAACCCAACAACTGCTTCCCATGAAAGCTCATGGCCACCGGGTGCCAGTGCTTCTGGGCTCTTTCAGTGGGCAAAGGTAGGAAACAAAGTTTTTAAAATCATGAATTCATGTTAATATGCAAATTAGGACTTTTACAATCTTAGCACCAAGGATCCTCATTGCTATTAGGTGTCTTGGCTTCCCGGCATTTTTAGTAGACACGTTGTCATTAAATAAAGGGCATATTAATGGGTCACAGGGTTTTTACTTAACTTCTGAATTGCATGCTTCTCTTTTCTTTTATAGTGAAAATCCAGATTCCTAAGATATTAATATAAGGATTTGCTTTATCCATGTATACCTATGTCTGTGTTCATATCTATCTACTTTCTTCCTTAAGCTATATCCCACTAGGGTATGCAGTCGACACTGTGTTTTCATCTTTCTCTCTGTGCCTGTGTCACCAACTGCATATGCACTTAGATTCATTTGTTTCAGTTGGTCAACCATTTTGAAATTTTAAAAATGTCTCTACCCTTTGTTAATTTTATAATAAAAATACTTCCAAAAGAGGCATTTGAATAAACACATTAAGTAAATGCACCCAGGAGAGGAGAGAGTCTTCCTTTTGCATCTGTTTTCTTCCCTTACCTTTGAAACACTATTAGGGCATGTGCAAATTCACCTTTACCACGTGTCCACTGTGCTAGGTACTGTGCCAGGAACTTTGCAGACCCTGGCCGGTGCAATCGTCTCTACTGCCAGTGGTGGTGGATATTTTTACTACTGCTTTGCAGATGAAAAACGGACTCTCAGAGAGGTTAAGCAACGCCTCTAGTCACATAATTAATAAGCAGACAGCCCAGAATTCAATCACTAGTGTGTGTGTCTCATCCAAAACCCCTTGTTCTTTTCCATTCTGCCATTGTTACCTATCAGCTCTACAATGTGTATAATATTTAAGTCTAGAACTTAATGTGATAACTTGGGTGAATCTCAGAAGTAGAAAGTTGGGGGGGTGGGGAAAGCCAGACATAAAAGCATAGAAGTGTGTTCACTATAGGTTACCATGTACATGACATTCCAAAACAGGCAGACCTGTGCTCTGGACATTGGAGGATGGGTCAGTGAAGGGGAAGAGGCCGCAGTGCTGGGAACAGGCACCGTTCTTGGCCCAGTGTGGATGGCAGAGGTGCATTCACTTTGCAAAAAATCGTCTAGCACTTAGGACTGGTGCACCTATCTGTATGTATGCCACAGCACCAAGAAAGATAGAACCCGCGTCGAAGCCCATTCCTTTGATCTAAGCCTAGGCCCCTCATAATCTGTTTGGTTTGGTCATTTTGTTGTTGTTGTTCTTAGACCTATACAGTTACATGCTACATAACGTTTCAGTCAAAGTTGAACCAAATATACAATGGTGAATCCCTAAGATGACGATACAGTATTTTACTGCAACTTTTCCGTGTTTAGATAGGCTTAGATACCCAAATCCTTACCATGTGTTGCAGTCACCTACAGTGTTCTGTACAGTCACACGCTGCACAGGTTTGTGGCCCAGGAGCAACAGGCTATACCCTATAGCCAGGTGCATAGCAGGTTACACCATCTAGATTCGTGTAGGTACACTCTGGGATGTTCGCAAAAGGAGGAGATTGCTTAGTGATGCATTTTTCAGAATGTGTCTCTATCCTTAAGTGACACACATCACTATATTTTTATATTTTAGGTAAGTCAAAGCTCTCTAGAACTTCCCATCAACAATTATCAACTTCCCATGAATCAATTGCTAATTAATAATTGATTATTGAGCATTCTCCATGTGTGAGATAGCAATCTAGATAGGTTTTTGTAAAAAGACATCATGATGTCTGTCTTCTGGGAGCTTAACATCCATTATTTGTTTGTTTATTTTTGAGTCAGAATCCCATTCTATCATCCAGCCTGGAGTGCAGTGGCATGCTCATAGCCACTGTAGCCTTGACTTGCTGGGCTCGAGTGATCCTTCCGCTTCCACCTTCCAAGTGACTAAAACCACAGGAGCGCACCACCATGCCCAGCTAATTTTTTCTTTTTTAAGTTGTATAGAGCCGGGCTCGGTGGCTCAGCCTGTAATCCCAGCACTTTGGGAGGCCGAGGCAAGGGGATAGCCTGAACCTGCGGGTTCGAGACCAGCCCGGGAAACTTGGTGAGACCTCGTCTCTACAATAAATCAAAAAATTAGCTGGGCGCGGTAGCTCTTGCCTGTAGTTCTGGCTACTGGGAAGGCTGAGGCTGAAGGATCGCCGGAGCCAGCAGGTTGAGGCTGTGGTGGCTGTGAGTGTGCCACTGCACTCCAGCCTGGGTGACGGAGTGAGACTCCAACTGAAAAAGAAAAGAAAATAAAAAATAAATAAATAAAAATAAATTGTAGAGATGAGGTCTTGCCAGGTTGCCCAGAGTGGTCTCGAATCCTGGTCTCAGGCAATCTTCTTGTCTCAGAGGATTACAGGCGTGAGCCACGATGCCCGGCCTAAAATCCATTTTTGTCATAATCCTCATGGTTGAGAAGTTGATCACCACATTCTCTCATTCATCCATTCATTTACCAGCATTAGTTGAGAGCTCAATATGTCCCCAAGACTTCCTGAACAACTATGCAAGATTCTCTCCCATAATGCCATTTAACACATTGAAAGGGATAGTTTTGTCACTGAAATTTGTAGTAAAGGTGACAGCTCTGTTTTCCTTAGCAGTTGCGGGCCAGAGCCTGCACTAAGCTTTGCATACCTTTCCTCATTTAACTCTCACTACAAACTTGTGAGGTCAACATCCTTATCCATACTTAACAGGAAAGGAGTGAGATTAAACACTCTGCCCACGGTCCCCAGGGAATTTGCCGAACTGGGATTCTAAGTTGGCTCTTTTGGAGACCAGAGCTCTTCCGAGTAACCACTGCATGTGCAATGGGGGAGGAGGTGGGGGCTGAGGCGTCCTGGACACAGGAGTAAGCCGCTGGGGCGTGAAGCCGGCAGGGGCAGGAGGAAGCCCAGGGCTTGGGAACCCATGAGGAACGTCACAGGCGCAGGACAAATGTGTTCCTGAAGCTCCTGGGAGTGTACTTGAGCGAGAAGCTGGATGTGGGCTCTGGAGATGAGGCTTCGGGGGTCCCTCCCTAGGAGCACTTGGTGTCCACGGAGTGAGGATTCTTGACTTTTTTTTTTTGAGTCAGAATCTCACTCTGTCACCCAGGCTGGAGTGCAGCCTTGACCTTCCATCTCAGCCTCCCAAGTAGCTGGGACAACAAGTGTGTGCCACCCATAACTGGCTAATTTGTGTGTGTGTGTGTGTAGAGATGATGTCTCACTATGTTGCCCAGGCTGGTCTCAAACTCCCAGCATCAAGCCATCCTCCTCTCCGGCCTCCCAAAGTGCTGGGATGACAGGCATGCATCACTGTGCTCAGTTGGAGGGGGAATTCTTGAGCGGCAACATCCCAAACATGGTCCTGTCAGCTCCTTGTCTTCTGTTTCCTTCCTTCACAATCAAGCAGAGATCCACCTCTTCACCACCAAGGCACTATCATTACAGCAGGAAGGATTTGTGATTCCAGGGAGTCGCTAATGAACTAACAGGTGAACTCTCAGAAGTAACCACAGTGAGTAATTCTAATTCACTTTAACAAACGTACACATATGTATACACACTGATACTGTATCATACTTTGGGGCTGCTAAGAAAGTATCAAAGTGAAATAAAAATCAGGGTTCACAGTTAAATTTATTGTTGTATTAATTATTGCAGCTTTGTGGGAAAACTCCAAAACTCAAAGCATCTTTTTTTCCCTAGCCTGTGAACAATTCATACACTTTTTATTTCCTTAGCAATACAAAGCATCTGAGGCCGTGACTTATTAACAGGAAGACGTCGTATCACCTATTCTTCCCCTCTGAGAAAAGATTACCAATGGTTATAGGAGAGCCTCTCTCTCACCTAGGACAGAGGCCTGTTGAGCTTAGACTAAGCTCTTATCAATACAATTCTGTGAACAGCAGCCCTTTCCACACTGCACATTAGGAAAGACAATTCTCTGATTAGTACTCACAACCAGCCTCGTCATCACTCCAAAGCCTGGGTCCTTCAAAGAGCACCTCTCATTCCTCTTTGGCTCTCAAAGCCTGCCCTGCCCTCTTCATGGTACTCAGTCCATCCAGAGCCCAGTGACAGTACTTGAAGGAGAGATCTGGATAGCTCTCAGGTGTTTCTCTCCCTCCACCGTTGGGCTATCATCTCTTATAAAAAGACCACTCTGAGAGCTGGGCGTGGGGGTTTGTGCCCGGAGTCCCAGCTACTTGGTAGGCTGAGGCTGGGGGATCGCTTGAGCTCAGGAGTTCTGGGCTGTAGTGCATATGTTCCTGCCTGGGCAACATAGCGAGATCCTTTCTCTGAAAGAAAAACAAACAAGCAAACAAAAACTCCCAGTTAGAAGAACTCTAAAAACTTTCACCTTCCATGCTCCACACATAAGTTCTGAGGTTTGTTATGATGGTTTATGAGGTTTTTTGTAACAACTTATTAAGTTAAAAATAAGTTAAAACTTGTTTTAAAAGAGGAAGAAGCTACAATATTTTCTGTATGTACCCTATAAATACATGTTGGACCTAACGTTCCACATAAAATATACCAGCATTGGCACCCACTTAAGTAAATCATGATCAAAGGACAACAAATAATCTTGCTTTATCCTGATGCTCGTGTTGCTTAAGTAAGCATTTAAAATCCCCTTTTTATCAGCGCTAGCACAGATGCTTGGGCAACAAATTGCGCACCCTAGTGGCCAACTCCAGTCATTCTCATTACAATATTAATTGGAAAGTTTTGTAAAAACAAAGTTGAAAAAGCCCACTGCGTATTTATGTTGCCATGAGGAGCTTCCACACGCTTCTGCCATCTACTTTCTCTATAGTCTCTTTAAGCTTTTTGTTGGAAAACAAAACACAAGTATAGAAAATCACACAAAAATAAATGGATAGCTTAATGAAGGCAAACCCCCCTTTGAACACCCCCTTTTTAAATAGACTTTGCCAGCTCCTGAGAAGACCCTCCATGTGCTCCAGCTCCATCATGTCCCCACCTCCTCTAGTCCCCACCTCCCTCAGTAATCCCCCACGGAATTACTAAGACAATCTCTTGTTTGTGTTTCTTTATAGTGAACACCCAGGATTCTAGTTGTTCATTTAAAAAATTGCATATGGATGGGTGCAGTGGCTCACACACTTATTTTCTTAGTAATACAAAGCATCTGAGGCCATGACTTAACAGGAAGACGCTGTATCACCTATTCTTCCCCTTTGAGAAAAGATAACCAATGATATTAGAAGAGCCTCTCTCACCTAAGACAGAGGCCTGTTGAGCTTAGATTAAGCTCTTGTCAATACAATTCTGTGAACAGCAGCCCTTTCCACCCCGCACAGAAGGAAAGACAGTTCTCCGATTAGTGCTCACAACTGGTCTTGTCATTGCTCCAAAGCCTGGGCCCTTCAAAAAGCATCTCTCAGCCGGGCTCAGTGGCTCAGCCTGAAATCCCACGCCTTTGGGAGGCTGAGGTGAGTGGATTGCCTGAGCCCATGGGTTCGAGACCCACCTGGGCAACTTGGCGAGACCTCATCTCTACAATCAACCAAATATTAGCTGGGTGTGGTAGCGCGCGCCTGTAGTTCCGGCTACTCGGAAGGCTGAGGCGGAAGGATCGCCGGAGCCCAGCAGGTCGAGGCTGCGGTGGCCGGGAGCGGCCACTGCACTCCAGTCTGGGCGACCAAGTCAGACTCCAACTCAAAAAAAAAAGCATCTCTCATTCCTCATTGACTCTCAAAGACTGGCCCATCTGCTGTGTGGTACTCAGTCTGCCCTGAGCACAGTGTAGTAAGTGCAGTCTGGCACTTTGGGAGTCTGAGGCAGGAGGATTGCTTGAGCCCAGGAGTGCGAGACCAGCCTGAGCAACATAATCAGATCTTGTTCTCTACAAAAAATAAAATAAAATTAGCCAGACATGGTGGCACTTGCCTGTAATCCCAGCTATTCACCAGGCTGAGGCAGGAGAATCACCTGAGCCCAGGAGGTTGAGGCTGTGGTGAGCTGTGATTGTGTCACTGAACTCCAGCCTAGAGGACAGAGTGAGACCCTGGCTCAAAACAAAGCAAAACAACAAAACAACAATTTTGGCCTGGTGCAGTGACTCAGAACTTTGGGAGGCCAAAGCAAGAGGATTGCTTGAGCCCAGGAGTTTGGCACCATCCTAGGCAACACAGTGAAACCTCATCTCTAAACATTTTTCTTTTAAAGCCAGGATTAGTGGCGCGCTCCTGTAGTTCCAGCCACTCCAGGGGCTGAGGCAGAAGGATCTTCCGAGCTTAGGAGGTCGAGGCTGCAGTGAGCAGTTACTGTGCCACTGTACTCCAGCCTGAGCAACAGAGTGAGACTCCAACTAAAAAAAAAAAAAAAAAATCAGTATTATTTTAAGTCTTTGAATCTACAAGTGCCCTCTCTGTCTCTTTCCCCTCCTTACAACTTATCTGTTGACAAACCTGAGTCTTGACTTGTGACATTTCCTGCAGTCTAGATGTTGCTGACTAAATGTTCTTTGTACAGTGCACCATGTTCTGGATTTCCTACAGTTTGGCAGCTGGAGGCCAAGGTGTGGTGAGACTTCGGTTCCGTTCCTCTGGCAAGATGACAGGTCATCATTTGGTCTTGCATTGTCAACCAGGCTGAAATGCAGTGGTACGATCATGGCTCAAGGGATCCTTTCGCCTCAGCCTCCTGAGTAGCTGGGACTTGAACTCCTGGTTTCAAGCAGTTCTCCCACCTCAGCCTCCCAAAGTGTTGAGATTATAGGCATGAGCCACCATGCCCAGCCATGATTTGATTTTGAAACAGGAAGCACAAAACGCCTGGCTGACTCTTGCTACGTTAATGGTTACTGATACTGCCTGAATCCATTGATTCACTGGGAATTACAAAATGGTATATCATTCTAATTCTATCACTGTTTCCATTTATTAGTTGCAATAAATAAAGAGATGTGTCCTCTCATTTTCCATTCGGTTACCCAGTGGTATCATTCACGTAGGAACGGCAAGAAAATTCCATGATTCTTTTCTATTATTCTCAACTTTTTCAAGATTAAGAATTTGTTCTCTAATATCCTCCAAATGTGATGATTTAAAGTGCTTTGAATATAATTAAGAATTTATGGATTTCAACATATTTGATCATTTTTGATTGTTTGTTTGAGTTGGAGTCTCATTTTGTCACCCAGGCTGGAGGGCAGTGGCACGTTCCCAGCTACCGCAGCCTCAACCTGCTGGGCTCAGGCTATCCTTCCACCTCAGTCTTCCAAGTAGCTGGAACTACAGGCACATACCACCATGCCTGGCTAATTTTTTTATTTATTGGAGAGATGAGATCTCACCAAGTTGCCCAGGCTGGTCTTGAACCCACAGGCTCAGGCAGCCCTCTCACCTTGGCCAGGATTATAGGTGTGAGCTACCCGCCCAGCTGATCATTTTCAATCCCTTGGGATTACTGAAGCATGAATTGGATGCCTCTTCCAGTTGGTTCCTGAATCCTTTTTACATGACCCTAGGGGTCTTCCATAGCTTCGTTGCTGTCTGATATGGTGAGATAATATGACAAGGGTCAACATGTACATTTTCTGCCCCAAACCAATTATCAGTCATTTCTTCAAGAAGTCTTTGTTTCTTTGAGTGGGAAACGGTATTTCAAGACAATAATCTGGTTTCTAAAGATGCTGATTGCTACTGTGCTGGACATTGCTTTGTTTTGGGGCCTTTTCAGTGGAGATTTTATATTAATACATATATTATATATAGAATAGAAAAGCTACCTCAGGCATTCACTGATACTTCAAATTCAAGTCCAGGACAATAGGACTTTGACCTACCCTCTTATATCTTGAGTATACTCTATCTTGCATATTGAGAAGATGATTCTCAAAGACAAAATGTCTGATGGAATTAGAATATTTTATGTGTTTGTTTGTTTGTTTGAGTTGGAGTCTCACTCTGTCACCCAGACTGGAGTGCAGTGACCGCTCCCGGCCACCGCAGCCTCGACCTGCTGGGCTCCGGCGATCCTTCCGCCTCAGCCTTCCAAGTAGCCCGAATTACAGGCGCGCGCTACCGCGCCTGGCTAAGAATATTTTATACTTGCTCATTTGCTTCACACATAAGTCTCAGAGCAGCCATACTGATATTACTGTTACTAATATAATGACTCAAAACAGTTTTTAGAAACCTCTTGTGTTTGTGCTTCCTCACCCTGTTTGTCCCATTTAAAACATGGCTGTGCGACATCTCCCTTGTCAGAGTGCCTGGCCATTACACAGCAGACGCACTCCCGTTTAACTCTCATTTAGTCTTAATTCCACAAGTAACTGTGCATTTAATGGCTACCACTGGTTTTTATTTTGATGTCTCTCTAGTAAAAGCTCTCTTCATGTCAGGTTTATTTTTCCTGTAAAAAGAGGAGAAAAACATCACCAGCTGCGTCTGTGTTGAGATGGTTTGCACACAGCAGATCACATTTTATAATGCCTACTTAATAAAATTCAGCCTGCAAATTCTGTGAACTCTCTTGCACATGTGTTGGGGAATTTCGCATTTATGATGCACTGTCCAATCTTGGTGGTGGTTGTTGATGGGGGCGGTAAGGACAGCGGGAAAGAAGGCGGCCCATTTTCTTGCTTCTGTTACTCTTGACCAGTTTCTCAACCTCAGCACCGTTGACATTTTGAGCTGGATAATTCTTTGTCATGGGGAGACTGTTGTGTCTAGTAGGACGTTTGACAGCGTCCCTGGACTCTACCCACTAGATGCCAATAGCACTCTGCTTCCCAGTTTTGACAAAAGAATGTCTCCAGACATTGCCATTGGTCCCACAACCCGTGGTTGAGAACCCCTGCCCCAGATATTGCTGTTTTGACCCTCATGGATTGAACACATTGTAATTCTGTCAGCACCTGAGTAAGAGGGACTATTGTAATGCACATAGTCTCGATGAATGTGGTCTCATCTTCAAGCAATATTCAAATTCCTTGAAAGGAAATTTGTAACTGAGAGCTCTCTTTGTGACGGTTACCTCTCTTATAATAATAACTCAGCCTAGGCAACATAGTAAGACCTCGTCTATGCAAAATATCAAAAACTTAGCCAGATGCGGTGGCCCACGTCTGTAGTCCCAGCTACTCAGGAGGCTGAGGTGGAAGGATTGCCTGAGCCCAGGAGGTCAAGGTTGTGGTGAGCTGTTATTGTGCCACTGCACTTCAGCCTAGGTGACAGAGTGAGACCTTGACTCAAAAAAAATTTTTTTTAAATAATAACAGCTAATATTTAAAATAATAGCTAACATAGTATAACATCATACAAGTCACAAAACATTTTTCACTTCTACTATTTCATGAATTAAGTAAAGATGATCACATCTTCTTATTCTGTAGATGGGAAACCTGAGGCCCAAAGTGGTCGAGTATCTTGCACAATGTCAGGATAGCAATAAGCAAAGATACATGGCCGTCCCTCCCTCCCTGCCTTCCTTTTGAAACTTGACACAACGCCGGGCTCGGTGGCTCAGCCTGTAGTCCCGCGCCTTTGGGAGGCTGAGGTGAGTGGATTGCCTGAGCCCGCGGGTTCGAGACCCGCCTGGGCAGCGAGACCTCATCTCTACAATAAACCAAAAAATCAGCCGGGCGTGGTAGCGCGCGCCTGTAGTTCCGGCTACTCGGAAGGCTGAGGCGGAAGGATCGCCGGAGCCCAGCGGGTCGAGGCTGCGGTGACCGGGAGCGGCCACTACACTCCAGTCTGGGCGACAGAGTGAGACTCCAACTCAAAAAAAAAAAGAAAAAAAAAAGAAAGAAACTTGACACATCCTTGATCAGCCTCTCATCTTAATTGTGTCTTGAGTCATTTCTTATCCTAGATGCACAAGAAGGCATACACACAAACATGCTCACACGTGCACCCTTTGTTGTTGTTGTTGTTGTTGCTAACCCTTTGGAATTGTTTTTAAGATTTCTATATAATTAAATTTTATTCCAGCAATATAAACCAGGAATCCGCCATTAAGGGAGGTTCATGATGCTATTTTATTTCTTACCACCAGGTGTCGCCATAGTATATACCCACACGTGTTAGTTCCGTTGGTGATTTTCTAATTTACTAAATGCTCCAAGGATTGATAGTTCGGCTAATTTTTTTATTTGTTTGCTTGTTTTGGAGACAGGGTCTCTCTATGTTGTTCAAGCTGGAGTTCAGTGTCTGTACACAAGCATGATCACAGTGCACTACAGCCTCAAACTGTACAGGTGCACATCACCACATCCAGCTAGCTGATTTTAAGTAAGTGTATCATGCAGCCCAAAACAGCCCAACAAACATAATGAAGAATAAAAAGGTGAAGGGTGTGGTGTTACGAGAAGACCAATGACATAGGAACCAAGGTAAAAGGGGATATTTTCCCCCCTTTTGTGGTGCACTTTGCATATCCCAGGAAGGCAGATATTTGCCTTCTTAGTCTTGATTTCTTTTGGCAAACAGAGTCCACCATATTTTCCCCATTGTGATTTTCAAAGGATGTGGACATACTTTTTCTTTTCTTTTTTCTTTTGTAATTCCTAAAAGCCCAATGAACGTTGAAGAGCATAAGATTAATTTTATCTTTTTTTGGAGTTTCACTCTGTCGCCCAGACTGGAGTACAGTGGCCACTCCCGGCCACCACATCCTCGCCCTGCCAGGCTCCGGCGATCCTTCCGCCTCAGCCTTCCAAGGAGCTGGAACTACAGGCGCGTGCTACCACGCCCGGCTAATTTTTTGTTTTATTATAGAGATGAGGTCTTGCCAAGTTGCCCAGGCGGGTCTCGAACCCGTGGGCTCAGACAATCCACTCACCTTAGCCTCCCAAAGGCACGGGATTACAGGCTGAGCCACCGAGCCCGGCTGACATACTTTTTCTGTAAGACCCTTTACTCATTGTTTTTGGATTCCTAAGTACTTGAGTTTAATTAGGAACAGAATCCTGAGACCAAGGGTGGGATCTGGATGCAAAGAAATGTAAGGCAGTTTCTACTTTAAAGAAGCTTACTGTCTACATGTGGAGATTAAAATGCCCTTGTGATAACAAAGTCTACAAGGCAACTTAGGATCAAAGACCAACAACTTTTCAGATAGGACTGTGTTGCTGGCTCTGAGACAGAATTTGATGGCGGTTCATTAAGGAGTAAGTGCCCTTGGGATCAGCACCCAGGGAAGGCAGGCGACAGAAGCAGGAGCAGGCAGAGGGAGAAGGGGGCTGTGATGTAGTCCAGTGACAGTTTTTTGCCAACCCCGGGCGAGCTCTGCAACGAGGATGGTCCTTCAGACCCTCTTGATGGGGCTGAGATGGGCAGACCTTTACAGTTGTTGGCAGCAGGTGTGGGCCACCCCAGAAAAGGGGTGAATATTTGAAAGCGATTCTTGACGTGTCCGCACCAGATCACAATGACATGCCTTGAGTGTTACCGACATTTGTACGCCTGAGAGATAGATGAGTGACCGCAGGATCATGGATCAGTCGCCAGTTCGTGGAGGCCATGGACATACATGGCATGCAAGTAGACTAGTGGCTGGATTGCCTGAGCCCGCGGGTTCGAGGCCCGCCTGGGCAACTTGGTGAGCCCTCGTCTCTACAATAAATCAAAAAACAATCAGCCGGGCGTGGTAGCATGCGCCTGTAGTTCCAGCTACCTGGAAGGCTGAGGTGGAAGGATCGCCGGAGGCCAGCGAGTCGAGGCTGTGGTGGCCGGGAGCGGCCACTGCACTCCGGTCTGGGCGACGGAGTGAGACTCCGGCTCAAAAAAAGTAGACTACTGGCCTTCCAAAGGGCAAGGCCAAACCAAAGCCAATGAGCAGATTTGGGCCAAGTACTGAAACGAAAACCCCGCTTGAGTATGTCTCTCACGTTTTGACCCAGAAAGCCCACTCCTAGGAGTCTGTTCTGGTTGTGTCCAGCATCTGTCCTTCCCGTGGGGAATTTTCACCTTTGGCTAAGGGGCTCTATGCCTCAGAGTCCCTCAGTTTATGAGCAGCCATGACAATAAGTCCTCCCTTGAAGGGGGATCAGGGGAGGACATCACGGTGTCCCCTACTGGCTACAAGACCATGTCATCATGGGAGGGGAGGAGCCATGTGAGAAGGATACAGGGAAAGCAGCTGAGGGCAGTGGGCCTGGTTGGGAAGGGAAAAAAGCAGGTACCACAGGGGAAGGGTCGGTGCGAGGCGGAGACTGGAAGCAGGCGAGGCAGGGTGTGTCAGGGAGGATGACTGGAGGAGCGGTGGCCATGTTCTCAGTTCGTCCTCTCTCCTGTCCTGCTCATTCATGTGGAGGGTGGAGGGCAGAGCTGAGCTGGGAAGGAGGGAAGAGGAAAAGGCTGCCACACAGTTTCTCTCTAAAGCCGACACATCCTCAATGGCTCTGGCTGCCGTTACCTCCATGTGAAATCAGACTTTGGAACTAGAAACTTGGTCACTAGAAACAAGCCCTCCACTCGGCTCCCTGGTCTCTCACTTGCTTTCCCGGATCCCATACCTTGCAGCTGAAACACCATGGGTAAACAGTGTCACATTTGGCTGTGTCTTCTTCACTTGAATAGATGGTATCAAGTCAGTAATGTCTCCAAGATGGTGCTGATCTCGGACATGGTTTCTGTTGTGTTGATTCAGATTATGGGAAGTCACATGCACCCCTTCTGGGGTTCAAAGATAATGTCAGCGCTGGAGAGGGTAAAAATGAACCGTAAGCATTTGTCACCGCTTTAAAAAGAAAGTTGTCTGTTTTAAGATTTGCGGTAAAGATAATATATGCCAATATGTTAAATTCTGACAAGACGGAAAGGTATTAAGGCTAAAATGAAAAGCATCAAAAAGATCCTACTTTCATATGTGTATGGGTATCCATACATTTAAGTTAGAATCATAATGTATTTATCATTTTAGTTTTGTACCTTGTTTTTTACATATCATAAGCCTTTTCATGTCACTGAATTTTTTTTTTTTTTTGAGTTGGTGTCTCACTCTGTTGCTCAGTCTGGAGTGCAGGGTCATGCTCATAGCTACCACAGCCTCAACCTGCTGGGCTCAGACAATCTTTTGCCTCAGTCTTCCAAGTAGCTGAAATTACCGGCATGCGCCGCCACACCTGACTGATTTTTTGATTTATTGTACAGATGAGGTCTCACCAAGTTGCCCAGGCCAGTTCCGAATCCCTGGGCTCAGGCAATCCTGTCGCCTCCACTTTCCAAAGTGCTAGGATTACAGGTGTGACCCACCGAGCTGAATATATATATATATTTTGAGTTGGAGTCTCACTCTGTCACCCAGACTGGAGTGGCCGTGGCATGCTCCCGGCCACCGCAGCCTCAACCTGCTGGGCTCTGGCCATCCTTCTGCCTCAGCCTTCCAAGTAGCTGGAACTACAGATGCGCGCTACCATGCCCAGCCAATTTTTGATTTTATTGTAGAGATGAGGTCTCGCCAAGTTGCCCAGGCGGGTCTTGAACCTGCGAGCTCAGGCAATCCACTCACCTCAGCCTCCCAAAGCGCTGGGATCACAGGCTTGGCCTGTGTGTGGACACCCACCTGGGACCAGTCACTATGTCCGGGGGGTGGGCTGGTAATCGGCAGCCTTCACCAGAACCACATGATTGAAAAGGAGGTGGGAAGGGGCAACCCCTGCAGGTCCCCTCCCACTGTGGGCGCTTTTCTGTCCTCTCTCCATAAATCCTGCTTTCTCAAAAAAAGAAAAAAGGGGGAGGGAAAATTCCCCAAAGAAAGGGGATTTTGTCCCCACACAGATGGATGTGGCACACAGCTAACACATATCACTATAGGGAGAATAGACTCCTAGAAGTGGGATTTCTAGGTCAAAAAGTGAGAGACACACTCAGGCAGGGCTTTGGTTTCAGTATTTGGCCCAAGTCTGCTCATTGGCTTTGGTTTGGCCTTGCCCTCTGGAAGGCAAATAGACTACTTGCATGCCATGTCTGTTTATGGTCTCCACGAACTGAGAACTGATCGATGATTTTGTGATCACTCATCTATCCCACAGGCATAAAAATGTCAGGAACGCTCAAGACACAGCATTTTAATTCAGTATTGATAATGCAATATGCACTTTCAAATACAGATCACATTCATGACCTGGGCATGGTGTTTCATGCCTGTAATCCCTGCACTTTGGGAGGCCGAGGTGGGAGGATCGCTTGAGACCAGGAATCCAAGACCAGCATAGGCAATAGAGCAAGACCTTGTCGCTACCAAAAATAAAAAAGTTAGCTGGGCTTGGTGGCCCATGTCTGTCATCCCAGCTACTTGGGAGGCTGAGGAGGAAGCATTACCTAAGCCCTGGAAGTCAAGACGGGTGAGTCATGATCGTGCCATTGCATTCCAGCCTGAACAATAGAGTGAGTCTCTGACTCAAAAACGAAACGAAACAAAACAAAACAACAACAACAACAACAACAACAAAAACCCCAACAAACAAAATACTGACAATTAAGTTCACAAACTCATCCAAAGAGCTACATACCTCATTGCTGAATATCACTATGGTCACCTTCAAAGTATTCCCCTTGGGAAACTATGCACCAACACCAGTGCCTCATCCACCCATCAAAGCAATTTTGAAACTCTTCTCTGGAATGGCCATCAGAGCTGTCACTGTGAGAATGTTGGAGTTTGAATTAGAGTAATGAACAAACATTACTTTTCTTATTAAACTTGGCAAGAGTGGAAATGAAATCAGGGATATGTTAGTCCAAGTTTATGGGGATAATGCCATGAAGAAAACGGCAAATGGATTACATGTTTTTCTGAAGGGAGAGAAAGTGTCACTGATGAGGAGAGGTCAGGATGGTCAGTAAGGAGCAGAACTGATGAAAACATTGCAAAAATTTGTTGATTTGTGCATCAAAATCGCTGGCTGACTGTGAGAAGCATAGCAGACCAAATAAACAATGATAGGAAACAGTTAAGAAAATCTTAACTGAAAATCTTGGCATGAGAAAGATGTGTGTAAAAATGGTCCCAAAAAAGCTCTTATATCACGACAATGCACCAGCTCACACAGCACTGTCTGTGAGGGAGTTTTTAGCCTAAAACAAACAACTGTTGAAACACCCTCCCTACTCACCTGATCTGGCCCCCAATGACTTTTTTCTTTCCCTGAAGATAAAGGAAATATTAAAAGGAATGTTTTTTAAAATGACATTTAGGACATCAAGGGTCATGCAACAGCTCTGATGGCCATTCCAGAGAAAGTGTTCCAAAATTGCTTTGACAGGTGGACTAGGTGCTGCTGTCAGTACATACCTTCCCAAGGGGAGAACTTCGAAGGTGACCGTAGTGATATTCAGCAATGATGTATGTAGCACCTTTTCTAGGATGACTTCACAAACTTAATTGTCAGACCTCATATAGGTAACATTCTTTTTTTTTTTTTTGAGTTGAGTCTCACTCTGTCGCCCAGACTGGAGTGCAGTGGCCGCTCCTGGTCACCGCAGCCTCGACCTGCTGGGCTCCGGCGATCCTTCTGCCTCAGCCTTCCGAGTAGCCAGAACTACAGGCGCGCACTACCACGCCCGGCCAATTTTTGAATTATTGTAGAGATGAGGTCTCGCCAAGTTGCCCAGGTGGGTCTCGAACCCGCGGGCTCAGGCAATCCACTCAGCTCAGCCTCCCAAGGCGCAGGATTACAGGCTGAGCCACCGAGCCCGGCTGGTAACATTCTTGATAAACATGGAGTGAACATCTTAAGTACTTTATGTTGGTATTCCATCAGTTAATGAGGCGCACATGGGACATAGAGACGGTTCTTCAGCTAAGGTTATGAGCATGGGAGGGAGAAGAGGAAGGGGAACATCCAAAGGCTGGCAGCAGTCTGCCCTTTGACCTTGTGTGTTGGACTCTCCTCTCTCGGCTGGGTGTCAGGCCATCTTATGCTGAGTGGGGAGAATATTTAAAATTTTGCTCAGACTTTTGAGATGATTATTGAAAATGTATGCACTGGCCACCTTTCTGTACCTGAGGCAAATCACCAGTGTCCTTCCCCAGTTATGACTCCGTGAATAGGGCACAGCACAAGAACGTCAGGGAACCAGATCCTGGATCCTGGCATCATCTGACTTACAGCCGGGTTCTCTGCTAGGTCCTAGCAGCTCAAAAGAAGCTATACCGGACAGTGAGAGACAGGAGCCTGGCTTTGAGTCTCAGCTCTGCCTCCAGCTAGTTGTATGATGGGAGATGAGCCATTTCACTTCCTTCAGTCTTGACTGCTGTGGTTTCTTCTCCTTCCATTTAAAAAAGATGCACTTCCTCACGCCTATAGTCCCAGTACTTTGGGAGACCCAGGGGAGAGGATTGCCTGAGCCTCGGGGTTCAAGACCAGCCTGGGCAACTTAGCTGCACAAAGCCAAACTCGACAGACAAGAGAAATGTGAAGGGAAATTGACTTTCTTTCAAAAGCTGGCAGTTGGGGGAATGACCAGGCTCATGCCTCCAATAGACCCTTTCAACTTTGGGGCTGCATGCAGGGGTTTAAACAGGGAAACTGGGTTTGGGGAGTCTGCGGGGGTGACAGTGGGTGCTGGTCTGCATGGCATGTTCCGATGGCCCTCTTGGGTGATTGCCCCACCTGGTGTGTGGGCTGGCGCCATCTTGGAGTTGTACATTGACTGCAGCCTTGAAGTCATCTCCGGGTTGGGGAGAATTCCGTTGCTGTCTGGTTTGTTTCAAGATTAACCCCTGGAATTTCTAAGTAAGCACACAATTAGATAAAGTGAACACAACGCAAAGGAGTATCTGGTGGGGAAAAGGAGATGAGAAACCTCTCAAGCAAGTTTTTTTCTCTTTTTTTTTGTCCTTAGCCTGTCAGTTTGTGAAATCAAGCAAGTTTTTTTTTTGTTTTTTTTTTGAGTTGGAGTCTCACTCTGTCACCCAGACTGGAGTGCAGTGGCCACTCCCAGCCACCGCAGTCTCGACCTGCTGGGCTCCGGCGATCCTTCCATCTCAGCCTTCCAAGTAGCTGGAACTACAGGCACGCTACCACACCCGGCTAATTTTTTGATTTATTGTAGAGATGAGGTCTCACCAAGTTGCCCGGGTGGGTCTCGAACCTGTGGGCTCAAGCAATCCACTCACCTCCGTCTCCCAAGGTGCAGGATTACAGGCTGAGTCACCGAGCCCGGCTCAAGCAAGTTTTAAGGCTACGTTTTTGGAGTGAGAGAAGAGAAAACTTTTAAAATGCATTTTGAGTTTCTTTGTTTTTTAACTCAGAATCTCACTCTGTCACCCAGGCTAGAGTGCAGTGATATGATTATGGCTCAGGATAGCTTCTACTTCCTGAGTTCAGGCGATCCTTTCACCTCAGGCTTCCAAGTAGCTGGGACTACAGGCATGCGCCACCACACCTGGCTGAGTTGTTAAATTTTTTGTAGAGACAAGGTCTCACTATGTTGCCTAGGCTGGTCTCAAACTCCTGGGTTCAAGCAATCCTTCTACCTCAGCCTCCCAAAGTGTTGGGATTACAGGTGTGAGCCACCGTGCCTGACCTAGTTGTTTGGGCATCCTGTGTAGGCAATCTATTAGTGCTTATTTTTTCACTCAAAATTAGATATTTGTCTATATTTGTTGAAGATTAAAGGTGGTCACTAATTTGTTTTAACTTTCTTTTTTCTTGGATTTTCATGCAACTTTCTCTTCACAGAAAAAGACGGTCCCTGACTCTTTAACCTCTCCACTGAATGACCTCAGTCAATATCACATGGAGCAGAAGAATTGTCCAGCTGAGCCCTGCCTGGATTCCTGACCCACAAAATTATAAAATATAATAAAATGACTGTTTTAAGCAATTACACTTTAATCCAGTTAAATTTGGGGGTGATTTGTTATACAGCAATAAATAACTAGAAAACATGATTGCATAAAGTTGGTGTATACTATTCATTCTGTGACGATAGCACAGGTTACTTATGTATTTCTCCTATCAATGGGCTTTTGGGTTGTTTCCGTAGTCCTGTTATTTTTTTATTTTATTTTATTTTTTTGAGTTGCAGTCTCACTCTGTCGCCCAGACTGGAGTGCAGTGGCCACTCCCGGCCACCGCAGCCTCAACCTGCGGGGCTCCGGCGATCCTTCCGTCTCAGCCTTCCAAGTGGCTGGAACTACAGGCACGCACTACCACGCCCGGCTAATTTTTGATTTTTATTGTAGAGATGAAGTCTCACCAAGTTGCCCAGGCGGGTCTCGAACCTGTGGGGTCAGGCAATCCACTCACCTCAGCCTCCCAAAGGTGCGGGATTACAGGCTAAGCCACCGAGCCCGGCTTCCGTAGTCCTGTTATTATAAACTGTGCTCTTATGAGTATTTTGGTACATATCTCTCAGTGTCCAAGTACAAGAGTTTTCTTGAGTACGTGTGGAAAAGTGGAATGATAAATTGCAGGATAAATAAATGTTTATCTTTTCAAGATTATCTTGAAGTGTTTACCGAAATGCTTCTACCTATACACATTTTCACTAGCATTGTAGAACAGAGCTTGTTGGTGCACATACTCTCTAACACTTCGCATTGTCAGTCCTGACTTTTGTCCTTTGGATGCAGTTAAGACGCTATCACATTGTGATCTTTATTTGCATTTCTTTGTTATTTCTATATGTGTTTACTGGCCCTATGTGTTTTCTCTTCTCTGAAATGCCTGCTCATATCTTTTGCTCATTTAAAAAAAAAAAACTGGGTTATTTATCTTTTTTATTGTTGTTGCTGTTTATTGATTTGTTAGACTTTTTCATATATTCTTTTTTTTTTTGAGTTGGAGTCTCACTCTGTCGCCCAGACTGGAGTGCAGTGGCTGCTCCCGGCCACCGCAGCCTCAACCTGCTGGGCTCCGGCGATCCTTCCGCCTCAGCCTTCCGAGTAGCTGGAATTACAGGCATGAA
>NW_007231984.1:30231-42173 GCF_000164805.1 Carlito syrichta
CAATCCACTCACCTCAGCCTCCCAAAGGCGTGGGATTACAGGCTGAGCCACTGAGCCCGGCTCAGACATTCTTAACACTAATTTGTAATGCTGACTTGTTGCAAATATTTCCTCCTAATTTTTACCGTGTCTTTTCACTTACTTTATAATGACTTTGATGAATACATATTATTTTCATGTAGTCACATTTATTGATTTTTTGGATAGTTGTGCTATTTGCAGCTTGTTTAAGAAATCCTTCCCTATCTCAAAGTCCAAAATATATTTTTCTTTAAGTATTGTCGACATTTAAGCCTTTGATCACCCTGGAGTTTATTTTTGCATATGGAGAAAGGTAGGACTCTATTTTCCTGTGTGTGTGTGTGTGTGTGTGTGTGTGTGTGTGACCATTTCCCCCAGCTCCATTTACTGAATAAATTTCCTTTCCCACTAATCTGCCATGACACCCCTGTCCCATACTGGAGCCCCCGGTGGTTGTAATTGCCTTTCTGGGTTCTCTACTCTCTTCACTGACTACTTGGGGTCTTGCTACACCATACCACGCTGTCTTAAGACTACAGCCGTCTAATAAGTCTTGGCATTTGATGTGGAAACCTTCCTCCAAGAGGTCTTGACTTTTCTTGGCCTTTTACTTGTCTATATAAAATTTGAGGATATGCTTATTCATTTTCTAAAATACCAAAAACCTTTTGGTATTTTAGTTGTAACTATGTTAAGACCATAGATTAATTGAGAACGGTCATCTTTATGCTAGTAAATCTTCTAGTTCATGACCATGGTATCTCTCTTCATCTACTTCGGTTTTGTTTTTTTTTTTTTTGAATTGGAGTCTCACTCCATCGCCCAGACTGGAATGCAGTGGCCGCTCCCGGCCACCACAGCCTCGACCTGCTGGGCTCCAGCAATGCTTCCGTCTCAGCCTTCCGAGTAGCTGAAACTACAGGCGCGGGCTACCACGCCCATCTGATTTTTGATTTATTGTAGAGATGAGGTCTCGCCAAGTTATCCAGGCGGGTCTCAAACCTGCGGGTTCAGGCAATCCACTCACCCCGGCCTCCCAAAGTGCTGGATTACAGGCTGAGCCACCAAGCCTGGCTCTGCTATGATTTTTTATTTGATTCTATTACCCTCTTGCAGGGCCCATTTAAGAATCACAATTGGCCTATTTATTCTGTTGTTAGCCATCTTATGTTCATGTTCATTTCTAGGAAATTATGATGATACTAACATCATTTTAGTGCTATTAAAATCCCAGGCTTGAAAGATAGCTAAAATGAGCCTTAGGAGATCAGAAGCTGTCAGTAGCCTTTGGCAATGTTTTAGTGGTTGCTATAGTGGCCTTAGGTTGGCAGTGCATTTTTCAAGTGAGTTTCTTTCATTTTATTTTAAGTTTAATTGTAGTAAAATACACATAACATTAAACTTTTTTTAAGTGTACAGTTCAGTAGTGTTAAGTATAGTCACGTTGCTGTGCAACCAATCTCCAGAACTTTTTCATCTTGCAAAATGAAACTCTGAACCCATTAAGAAAAAATTCTCAGCCAGGCTCGGTGGCTCAGCCTGTAATCCCAGTGCTTTGAAAGGCTGAGGTGAGTGGATTGCCTGAGCCTGCGGGTTCGAGACCCGCCTGGGCAACTTGGCGAGACCTCATCTCTACAATAAATCAAAAATCAGCCGGGCATGGTAGCACGCGCCTGTAGTTCCAGCTACTTGGAAGGCTGAGGCGGAAGGATCGCCAGAACCCAGCAGGTCGAGGCTGCGGTGGCCGGGAGCGGCCACTGCACTCCAGTCTGGGTGACAGAACGAGACTCTGACTCAAAAAAAGAAAAGAAAAGAAAAGAAAAAACTCCCCATTTCTCCCTCCCTCAGGCCCTGGCAACCATCATTCTACTTTCTATACCTATGAGTTGGACTATTTTAGATACTTCACATAAGTGGAATCACATAATAGTTGTCCTTTTATGACAGGCTTCTTTCATGTAGCATAACGTCCTCAAGATTCATGCATGTTGTAGTAGTAGCGAGTGGATCTTTTCTTTTCCCTCGTCCCCTCCTGAATATTTTAATGTAAATTGCACTACAGTTGAAACCCTCCTCTCCAATGTGACCAGCATCAATAATTGGTAAGTTAATGAAGTCAAAGTGAGAATTAAAAAAACTACATCCAATATTTTTGCCTAAAACACAAAGTGAATATTGTTTTGCTGATCTCTAATGTGAGACCAAGGTCTTCTCTTTGAGTATGGATCAACTGATTGGAATTCTGTGTACTTTCTTGTATAACCACACTTATAGTTCATCATGAACAGTATCTAGTTTTTGTTGCATAAGTGGAAAAAATATAGACTGATGCTAAATGATCTGAGTGCCATCTTATCAGCTATCACTTTTTTTGGTCTAATTTTTGACAGGTTTCTTCCCCATATATAGCCTTTTTCAATGCCATAAAAAATGCATGTCTATATCTAGTGTTTCTAAAGCTTTCCACTTAGTTTTTAAAGGACCGTCTTGCCTTTATGTTTCATTGACTTACATACCTTTTTTTTTTTAGATTACATCGTTGTGAGATTAGCATAAATAAATTTGTGAGACAAAATTGGATGTTTGTGAGCAATCTACAATGGCTCCCCCTAGCTGGTGGGGGCAGCCATGAAATTATGGCCGGAGCAATCATGCATCAAAGAGGTCAACTCGCTTGGCACTCCGGAGGCGCATACCATGGCATGAAGGGAAACCAGGGGTGGTTGGATGACCTGGTTCAATGGAGGCAATGAGGGCTTCTATGATGCTCGAATAACAAAGCAAACGTTTAACTATCTCAAAGGATGCCTCTTGATTCACAAAATAAGTTAAAAAGACAAAGAAATACTTGGAGACAGAGAAAAGTAAGTCCAAAGTACTCAGTGTTTCATTTCTTTTTATTGTCCAATAATATTCCATTGTATGGATATACTACATTTTGTTTATTCAGTCATCAGTTGATGGACGTTTGGGTTGTTTTCAAGTTCTGGCTGTTATGAATACTGCTTTGAACATTCGTGTTCAAGGAACTGTATGGATGTGTTTCTGATCTGGAATGAAATCACAGGGTCATCTGATCACTCTAGTTTTAACATTTTGAGGAACTGCCAAACTGTTTTTCAAAGTGGCTGCACCATTTTTACATTCTCACCATCAATATACAGGGTTCCAGTTTCTCCACATCACATCCTCACCAACGTTTGTTGTCTTTTTATACTTTTTTTTTGGTTGGGGTCTCTGTCACCCAGGCTGGAGTGCAGGAGCACGATCACAGCTCACAGCAACCTTGACCTCCTGGGCTCAGGCAATCCTTCTGCCTCAGTATCCCAAATTGCCGGAATAATAGGCGTTGAGTTACCACACCTGGTTTTATTTATACTTTTTGAGTAGACATAAACCAATATCTCATTGTGGTTTTAATCAATTTGCATTTTCCTAATGACTGATGGGACCTTTTTCAACTTTTCTTTTTGGAGATGGAGTCTCACTATGTTGGCCAAGCTGATCAAACAATCAGTCCCACTCCTGGGAACAATCAGTCCTCCCACCTCATCCTCCTGAGTAGCTGGGATTACAGGTGCCTATTGAGCATCTTTTCATGTGTTTATTGGTCATTGGTATTAATCTTCTTTGGAGAAATGTCTGTTCAGATTTTTGAGCATTTGAAAAGTCTGTTGTCTTTTTATTACTGAATTGTAAGAGTTCTTTATTCGTTTTGAATACAAATCCTTTATAATTTGCTAAGGTTTTCTCCCAGACTTTGAGTTGGCCTTTCACTTTCTTAGAGGCATCCTTAAAGTAGAAAAGCCAGGCATGGTAGCTTCTGTCTGTAATCCAAGCACTTTGGGAGGCCGAGGCAGGAGAATCGCTTGAGCCCAGGAGTTCGAGATTCGAGACCAGCCTAGGCAACATAGCACAACTTTGTCACTACAATAGATCAGGAAAAAAAGCGGGGTGTGCTTGGTGGCGCACACTTGTAGTCCCAGCTACTCAAGAGACTGGGGTGGAAGAATCGCCTGAGCCTAGGAGTTCAAGACTGTGGTGAGCCATTATCATGCCACTGCACTAGGCTGGGACAGAGTAAGACTCCAGCTCAAAAAAACAAAGAAACAAAAAACAACCCCCGCCCCCACAAAACAGCTGGTATGGGTGAATTTCTGGTGGAAACCAGTGAAAGGGTCACATCTTATATGGAGGGTAATTGAGACATTACATACAAGCAGGAGCTGAATGGGCTGGGAGACCTTGGTTGGCATTTGAATTATTTTCCAATAAATGATTGATCAGTTGAGCAGTGTGCAGAATTATCATGGAAATGTGTGCAATGGCTCACTAACCCTAGATGTATGTTCCTCCTGCCTCCTTCCCGTGCCTACCATCTATTTGAGAAAATAGTAAAGTGAAGGCCAAGTGAGGCTCTGTGGGATGACAGGTAGTCGCAAAGTCCTCATTTGGTAAAGCCCACGTCAAATGTCTTACTGTGAGTTGGGTTTGGCTCTTAACGCACCTGAAGATGAGGGAAATCATCCATTCAGTGAGCATCTCTCTGGCTATTAGCTGGGGTTCGGGTGGCTGCCTAGGTCTATTCAGGGTGTAGGTGGAACTTGGCATTCACTGCTTTGGTCATTTACAATTGCCCTCATTTAAGAAGGCATGCATTCTGCTCTCCCAGTTAGACTGAAAATGGAATGCAGAGTCCTCTGGATACTTCAATTTTGTCAATATTATGATCCTAGGAAAAACAAACATTTCATTTGTAGTATGTGACAGATGCTAGATAAGTACACCATATACTGCTGGTGCTCAGGTCAAGTTTGCTAATTAACACAGACTTTGTTTATTACATTATGTAAAAATATTGGGAAAAAAAAACAAACAAACAGGGCGTATATTAGTGTTCTCCAGGAGAACAGAACCCACAGGGTATAGATACAGATGTCTTAGTCTGCCTACTATTGCTTATTTAAAAATGCCTAAAACTGGGTAATTTATAAAGAAATGAATTTGTTTCTTATAATTCTGGAGGCTGAGAAGTCCAAGGTCAAGGGGCGGCATCTGGTAAGGACCTTCTTGCGGATGGCAACCCTCTTCAGAGTCCCAAGGCAGCACAGGACATCACATGGCAAAGGGGCTGAGCGGGCTAATTCAGGTCTCTCCTCCTCTCCTTATAAACCCATCAGTCTCATTCCCCTGAGTGAGACTTGAAGGAGCTTCTAATTAATGGTAGTGTCTTATTTCCTGATTTGATGTTGACTATACAGGTACGTTAGCACTGTGAAAAATTATTGATATCCACTTGGGATTTACGAACTTTTCTGAATGTGTGCTATGCTTCAATTAAACATATTTTAAAGGGGTAATGAGAGTAACATCTTTTGAGGCTGGGTGTAGTGGCTCATGCCTATAATTCCAGCAATTTGGGAGGCCAAGGCAGGAGGATTGCTTTATCCAAGGAGTTTAAGACCAGCCTGGGAAATATAGTGAGACTTCTCTGCAAAAAAAAAAAAAAAAAAATCGAAATATTAGCCAGGCAGAGTGCTATGCACCTGTAGTCCCTGCTGCCCAGGAGGCTGAGAAGGGAGGATCGCCTGAGCCTGGGAGGTCAAGGCTGTGGTGAGCCATGATTGTGTCACTGCACTCTAGCCTGGGTGACACAGTGAGACTCTAACAAAAAGAATAAGAAGAGGAAAGAGAAGGAGAAGAGGAAACAGCTATTGAAATGTTTAAAAGATAATACTGCCATGAATTCCTTCCAATAAATGTATGTTTTCTTGGCTAGTACCCTCAGTCTTTCAGAATTCCTGGAGAGGAAGTTAAGCCCTTCGGCTCCTGTTTTGGTCCCATTAAGTTAAAGCCCAGTTAGGTTGCGGGACATCTCTTTTGCCTCAGCAGTCATCTGTGACAGGAAGGACAGTGGTGAGCTCTGGCTATGGTACACTCACTGCCAAAAGCACAAGGGTCCGGTCCAATCACAGCAGGTGTCACAGCTGGAAAATCTAAGAGACACTGGTTGAGTTGAGGTGACATCATATGAGAGCCTCGTATTCAAGTTTTCTTCTATTTTGGTTGCAGTCCCGCTTTCTCAGTCTCCTTCCAAACATGGTTGCTTTGAAATTTCTGGGCAGCAAGAAACTGATTGGTGCCTTTCTGATTCTGGGGAGAGCCAAGGCCCAGAGAGAGCTTTGTTTAGTTTTTTCAAGACATACTGTCCAAAGAAATTTTTTTCCTCTTAATTCTTCCAAGTGCATATTCTTTGGGACCCAAATCCACAGGCCACCAATGAAATAGAAATGGACTGATTAGGTTAACCAGGGCAGACAGCCAAGCTAAATGATTTGGGCTCCAAATTAAGCTTGGCCTGAATCCAGTGCCTCGTTAAAATTCTTTAAGTTAAGCTTATCCTTTCATTTGGTGGAATATTTATTTAGGCATCAAGTCGTATGCTGGAAAGAGGTTGATATGGTTTAGGACTCCAGCTCAGCCACCCACTAACTCAGGGTCCTACTGCACATGATTTAACCTCTTTGAGTGTTGTGGAATAGATTAAAATGAGCGTATGAAAAGTGCCTAAGTCAGCCGGGCTCGATGGCTCAGCCTGTAATCCCGCGGCTTTGGGAGGCTAAGGTGAGTGGATGCCTGAGCCCGCGGGTTCGAGACCCGCCTGGGCAGCGAGACCTCATCTCTACAATAAATCAAAAAATCAGCCGGGCCTGGTGGCGCATGCCTGTAATTCCGTCTACTTGGAAGGCTGAGGCAGAAGGATCGCCGGAGCCCAGCAGGTCGAGGCTGCGGTGGCTGGGAGCGGCCACTGCACTCCAGTCTGGGCAACAGAGTGAGACTCCAACTCAAAAAAAACAAAACAAAAAAAAAACACCAAATAAACCAGAAAAGTGCCTAAGCCGTGGTGGTTACTCAGGTAAGTAGTATACATGTGTCACTGTCATCATCATCATTATTATTGTCTCAATATCCTGGAAGTCAGTGTAGCTCTGGCCTAATGAAGTCAAGGTGCATGAACTTATTTATTCTGCAAGAATTTTGTAGCTTTACTTTCAAAAGGAGACATTTAAATAGGGTCTATTCAACCTGAAAAGGCTGATTAAAAAATAAAAAGGCCGGCACGGTGGCTCAAACCTGGAATCCCAGCACTTTGGGAGGCTGAGGCAAGAGGATTGCCTGAGTCTAAGGGTTCGGGACCAGCCCGGGCAACTTGGTGATAAATCAAAAATATTAGCTGGGCGTGGTGGTGTGTGCCTATGGTCCCAGCTACTTGGAAGGCTGAGGCGAAGGATCACCTGAGCCCAGTAGGTCGAGGCTCGCGTGGCCGTGAACATGCCACTGCACTCCAGCCTGGGCGACAGAGACTCTGACTCTTAAAAAAAAGAAAGAATTTAGACACGGCTCAAATCATTAACAGGTTTTAAATCCACTAGATTAACATATCTGTGAAATCAGGTAGGCAGAAATCTTCAATAAAATGAAATAAAAACTTTATTGCCGGGTGCAGTGGTTCACATCTGTAATCCCAGCACGTTGGGAGGCGGAGGCGAGAGGATTGCCTAAGACCAGGGGCTCAAGACCAGCCTGGGCAACTTGACGAGACCTCATCTCTACAGTAAATCAAAAAAATTAACCGGGCATGGTGGTGCACCCCTGTAGTTCTAGCTACTTGGAAGGTTGAGGCAGAAGGATCACCTGAGCCCAGCAAGTCAAGGCTGCAGTAGCCGTGAGTGTGCCACTGTACTCCAGCCTGGACAACAGAGTGAGACTTCGACTAAAATATATATATTTATTTATTTTGAGACAGGCTGGAGTGCAGTGGCATGATCAAAGCTATCTGCAACCTCCAACTTGACTCAAGTGATCCTCCTGCCTCAGACTCCTGAGTAGCTGAGACTACAGGTACACATCTCCACATCCAGCAAATTTTAAAATTTTTTGTAGAGACAGGGTCTCACTATGTAGCCTCCCAAAGTGTGAGCCACCACACTGATCAAAAATTTATTTTCAAATAACTTTAGTATGGTTGGTTTGATGTGTTTATTATACTTGATTCATCCTTTTGATGACATGAGTGGGTGGTAGAAAAGCAGTGTATTTAATTGCATTTTGATGAACTGGCAGATTTTAAAATCTTGATAAATATAATTCACAATATCATATAATTCAAAAATATCTAATACGTGTGTTTTAGAGTGACTACTGACGGTGAAGAAATCTTGAGGGGGGCTGTTTCATATGGATTTAACTTTCTTGCTGACCTTAGATTAACTGCACGGAGGTTAACAGGCATCTTGGAAATATGGTTCTTAAACTAATGAGATTTCTTTTCTTTGCAGGGGGAGAAACTTTCTCTTTCTGAAATTATCATGTCAGATAAACCCAAGGTATAAGCTGAAATGAAAATAATTATGTAATCTCTTTTTAAATCTTATCTCCTTTTTAAGGAATAGAAACTATTAGTAATATACTAGTGAGACTTCTAATATGTGAGTCATAGCCTGTGAATCATGAAACACATCAAAAGGCTCTGATTGGGAAAAACTGAATTATAGTCCTATCCCACACTAAAATAATAACACTCTCCCACAGGGGCTAAAAGAAAAACATGGTTTTTCAGCAATGAACTTGAACTTCTTTTCTTTATTTCTTTCTGGTTTGATGTTTATGGGAATCTGGTCTAGGATGGCTGGCTCCTCTAAGACATTATTTAGGGTCTTCTTCTGCACAGGGTATAATTCTTGCTTTCTCTCTCTCTGGACTTTCTTGTAATCACTTGCTGTTATTTCTACAAAGGTAACAAAACAACAAGAAGTAACATCTTTTAGAGCTTTACCGTTTACAAAGCACTCTCATAAATTTCCCACTTGAGCATCTTAGTAGATTTATAGAAAAATATAAGTTATTACTCGTTTCTACAGATCGGAAAGCCTAGGCCCAAGAGATGTTAAGTGACTTCCCAAGGTCTGACACCTCTTTATACCAAGTCGAGTAAGTCAAATCCCTCGTCAGCTTGATGGACACCAGCCCACATGGTTATCACAGCAGGAAGATGGAGTGACGGATGGCAAAATGTTAACAGACACGATGAGCACAGATAGAGTTTCTTTCGTGGCAAAGAGCACAGTAAATTAAAGAGATGACTGTACCATGCAGGAGACACCACAGCTGACTCCCAGGTAGTGTTAGGAGCTGCCCGGGTCTACAGGTCCCCAGGGAGAGGCAGCTTTAGAGGACACCCATGCAAAAGAGAACAGCACAGAAAAATCTCACCTCAGCTGTTCTTGCAGGGTGTGGGTGAGGGTTATATCTATCTATCCTGTGCCCCCAAGGTACACACACACACACACACACACCTCCTCACCTGCCTATCTTGGACAGGATATACACCTCTTTGCTTCCCACCTGCAAGTTACCAGAGCAAAACAAGCCCAGCAAACTCCCATGAGTTCAAATAAAGGAAATGTTAGTTTTCCAGGCACGGTGTCCTTCCACAGACCCTGGCTTCAAGCCTGACTGTGGCTTCAAGGCTGCACACTCACACAAAATGTGTCGTTGAGTAGATCAGTCATTCATTCAAGATCATTTGTTGATCGCCTAGTAATGGAAGACACAGTCTAGCAGTCAAAATCATATATCTGGTGTTCAGTGCATAACAGATCCTTCTTTGTTCTGCTCCTCTTCCTGTCTCATCTCTTCTTCGTTTCTTTATGCAACAAGGGTAGCCTGTGGGCCCCATCCCCAAGCAAGGCTTGTACAAGATCATGGTGCTTAATGGACTCTCTAGGAGGACACAGGGTTCCCTGGCCCATAGAAGCACTCATCAGTGCAGCTCTGACCCGGGCAGCTGTGACCTGCAGGCCCCAGACCTCCTCTCCTCCTGTCTCTGCCACTCCAGAATTGTGCCCTTAACCTTGCCGTTACGCAGACCTGCAGCCGCTTATACCGCTCTCAAATCACTTTGGGACCATATTCTCTACCTGCCCAGCTCACTCCCTCAGCACCCCAATTCCACCAAACCCTATGACCCAGCCAAGACCCCCAGACCTGCTGTGTAGAGGTCTCATCACTTTCTCCCTGTCCTCCTCGCGTCCTCTCCCTCCTGATCCAGTCGTCATGGTCACTTATTGGCTGATGCTCTTGCCTCCCTTGCCTCTCTCTCGCTTTGAGGCTGTCTCCTGAAGAAACCACAACCCTGGTTCAATCTAACTCTCCACCTTCTCTAGGCCTGGATCTCACGATGGCTGGAGCAGAACACCAGTCACACTCGCTAGTCACTCTTTCAATTGTGATCAAATCAAGTGGGCCCTGAGTGATGCCCTGCAGACATATTATACTTATCCGGTCTTTTCTCTCTCCCACGCTCCCAGGTGATGATTTCATCCCTTCTCTTCTCTCTTCAAACCTTCAACACCCCCTCCCCGTCCTCCCTCGTAGCAACCTTGCTTCCTACATCACCAAGAACATTGCAGCGATCAGAAAAGAACTCCTACGTGCTCTCCCCAGCACTTCCGCCCACCTCTCTGCTTCTGTGTCCACGGGTCAACTTCCTGCCTGTGACCGCATGAGCCGCCTTGCCCTGGCCAGCCCTCTTCTCTGGTGGGAGGGGAGCCCACTCCCTCCCTCTTGCCCTCTGGGGACATCACTCCAGTCACTCTGTCATCTCTCTCCTGCACCATCATGCTTTCTCTCGAATGAATTAGAGCCATCGGCTTACAAACACACTGTATCTCTCTCATCTTAAAAAAAAGAAAAAGAAAAAGGTCCCATTACTTCACCGCCCTTCCCCAGCTTCCACTCTATTGTTCTCCCTTCTTTTACAACAAAACTCCCTGAAAGGATTGAGTACACTCTCCTTCTGCCACCCCTGATTTCTCTCCTCTTGTTCTCACTTGAATTTCGCCCCCCACTGTGCCATTAACTAGTACTTCTGGTCACTAGTGAGTTCCACGGTCACTGCCAGCCCTCTTCTTGCTTGGCTCAGGGGTGACGTGACACGACGATGCTTTCTCCTCCTTGAACTGCCTTCTTCCCTTGGCTTCCAGGATGCCATGCACTCCTGGTTCTCCTCCCACCTTCCCAGACAACCTCTCTCATGTACTTTTGTCGGTTCTTTTCGTACCCTTGATGTCTGACTGTTGGTGTGCTCTGGGCTCAGTCTTTGAACCTTTTCTCTTGTGTACCTGGACTCAGTGCTGAGGAGGTCTCGTCTCGTGGCTTCAAATACTATGTATCCGGGAGAAGTATATGGATACAATGGGTATAATGATGATTCTCACATTTTCATCTTCAGAAAGAACCTGTCCGCCGAGCTCCACCCCCACATACCCAACTGTCACTAGACCCTCCCTTGGATGACCGATGGGGATCTCAGGCTTGACTGGATCCCAACTCTCCCTTCACCGGGCCTTGGGTCAGGCTTTCCTGTTTCAATTCAAGACAACTTTATTCTTCTAGTTGCTCAGACCAAAGCCATGGCTATCATCCTCAGCTCGTCTCTCACCTCACACATCCCACACATGAGGCGATCTTGCTGGCTATACCTTCCAAACACGTGTTTGCAAAACCCAACTACTTTTCATCTCCTCCACTGCCACCACGGCCATCGCTCACTGGGTCATTGCAAGAGCCTCCTAACAGGTCCCACTGCTCTGTCTTTGCCTGCCTACAATCTATTCTCAGCACAGCTTTCAGAAGGATCTGGTTAAGTTATGTCACCTCACCACTGGAAACCCTCCGGTGCATTTCCCTTTCATTTATTCTTTTTTGTTTTGTTTTGTTTTTGTTTTTCTTTTGAGTGGGAGTCTCACTCTGTCACCCAGACTGGAGTGCAGTGACCGCTCCCAGCCACCGCAGCCTCGACCTGCTGGGCTCCGGCCATCCTTCCGCCTCAGCCTTCCAAGTAGCTGGAACTACAGGCG
>NW_007231984.1:42627-51908 GCF_000164805.1 Carlito syrichta
GCCAGGAGCGGCCACTGCACTCCAGTCTGGGCGACAGAGTGAGACTCCAACTCAAAAAATAAAAAATAAAAATTAAAAAAATTAAAAATAAAAATTTATTGTGGAGATGAGGTCTCGTTAAGATGCGCAGGCTGGCCTCGAACTCCTGGGCTTAGACAATCCTGTTGCCTCCACCTCCCAAAGTGCTGGGATTACAGGTGTGAGCCACCACATCCAGCCGTCCATTTCATTTACAGAAAAGCCATAGACCTCAGCAAGGGCCTGCGGTCCCCCGCCTGACCACGCCTCTCATCTCTCTGCCCCTGTCCTCTGCTGGGCCCTCCCTCACTCTGCTGCAGCCACACTGACCTCCTGGACCACGTGCCAGGCCTCTACTTTCCATTTCCTCTGCCTGGGGTGTTCTTCCTCCAGGCAAGCCTCTCTTGAAGGTCTCAGCCCTCCCCATCATTTCTATCCACCTTGCCTGATATCTTTTTCCTCCTTAACACTTAATGCCATCTAACACCTAACATACTACATGCTGTACTTGTTTACCTTGTTAGTTGTATATCTTCCCTCTAAAATGCCATTGGGGGTAGGAATTTTCATCTGTTTGGGTCACTGCCATATCCCAATGGCTAGGGGCGTTCATGGCAGCCACGTGGTGAGTGCTCACGAATGAGTTCTGTTTCCTAGACAGGAAACCTATACTTTAGCAAATGAGATGACACCATAGCCCAGCTATCTAGCAGTCACATACATATGAGTATGGTTTTCAGAGCAGAGAAATGACCACCACGGGACCTTCTCTGACCTCCCCTTCCTACCACAGCAAGGCGGTAAAGAGCATCCCAGCCAGGGCCTGGGGTGATTTCAGCTTCTGACAGTATCTTGATGCTGGAAAAAAACACTCCATCTCTCTAAACCTCAGTTTCTTAATCAGTAAAGTGAGAATAATACTCCCTACTTCACAGGACTATTGAAGGATTAAATGAAACAATTTGTGTAAGGCAGTACGGTGCCCGATGCATGGAGAATGGAAATTATTTTAATTAGTAGTAAGAGAAGGTATAGGAGTTGCAGATACTTGGCTTGGGAAGAATTTCACTGATGACTCAAAAGCAGCTTTTTGTATTATCAAAAGGATGCAGACTCATCACTCACTGTCTTCACAGAAGCTAACACAGGAAGAAATATGCTTTAGCTACAACAGGAGAGGGTCAAGTCAACCTGTGGAAGACTTGCCCAGTTATAAGAGGGAATGGCCACAGGAGCAGGCTTATCTAAAGAAGCTGGGACAACTCATCGATACAGCTCTTTAAAGATTGGTATCTCCTAGCTTTTCTAGTCACAGAACCCCTGAACCTTTCTGAGTGAGAAGTCTGGGATAGGAAACAACCACAAAAATGATGTTTCCACATAGAAGCTGCAAACACCACAGCAAAATGGGGCAGCTGACCAGACCTCTGTGAACTAACAGGTTTACATATTACAATTGCAAGCCCCAGACTCCATCTGGTAATATTCCTCTCTGCCCCTTTAAGAAATCCATATGTAAAATTTTCAGCTTCTCACTTGCTTTCTTTTTCCCCCACCTCAGTGCTCACTGATGGAATTCAAACGCCTAGCCTTGAAACTGCAGGCTCTTTTTATGCCTGGTGAAAGAAACCTTATCAAGATGAGAAGGAGAAAGCATACTCTCTTCTCCTAAAGTTGAAAAAAGTAGATCCTCTTCTGCATCCTAAACCACCTGTCTTAGTTCATTTTCTGCTCCTATAAAAGAATACCACAGATTGGGTAACATAAAGAATAGAAAGATATGTCTCAAAGTTCTGCAGCCCGGGAGGTCCAGGATTGAGAGGCTGCATCTGGTGAGGGCTTTCTTGCGGCAATCATAACTTGGCAGAAGGCACCACATGGCAAGGGTTGCAGAGGTTATTTTGAAAATAGCCTTTGGGCTAGGCACAGTGGCTCATGCCTGTAATCCCAGCATTTTGGGAGGCAGGGATGAGAGGATTACCTAAACCCAGGGGTTTGAGACCATCCTGGACAACTTAGTGAGACCTTGTCTCTACAATAAATCACACACACAAAAAAACTAGCTGGGCATGGTGGCGTGCATCTGTAGTTCCTTCTGCTTGGAAGGCTGAGGTGGAAGGATTGCCTGAGCCTGACAGGTTGAGGCTGTGGTGGCCGTGAGTGTGCTGCCGCACTCCAGCCTGGACGACAGAGTGACACTCCAACGCAAAAAGAATTTAAAATAACCTTTAACCTTTAAAATGTCTATATATGATTTCATTTAATTTGTTCCTTGGTAGCAATAACATTAAAATTGGCATTTCAGTTTTCTAAACACTTGTGCGTTTTCTCATGTTAAGCAAGGAGAGAATTTTTATCCCTCCACTCCTACATGACTCTCTTGATTTTTAAATTAAAAATCAGGACTCTCTTGGTTTTTTTATTTTTTATTTATTTTTATTTATTTATTTTTGAGTTGGAGTCTCACTCTGTCACCCAGACTGGAGTGCAGTGGCCGCTCCTGGCCACCGCAGCCTCGACCTGCTTGGTTCCAGCAACCCTGCTGCCTCAGCCTTCCAAGTAGCTGGAACTACAGGCACGCGCTACCATGCCCGGCTAATTTTTTGATTTATTGTAGAGATGAGGGCTCGCCAAATTGCCCAGGCGGGTTTCGAACCCACGGGCTCAGGCAATTCACTCACCTCAGCTTCCCAAGGCACGGGATTACAGGCTGAGCCACCAAGCCCGGCTCTCTTGATTTTTAAATTAAACTAGTTGGAGAGCCTGTATCTCATTTCATTTTATTAATCAGCAGAATGAGCTGATTCGCAGCCTTGCCTTATAGGTTAGTGGTTCTCAGTCCTGGCTGCATATTAGAATCACCTGGTGGTAATTAGCTAGGTTAGTAATTCGTGAGCAGAATCATCTAAAAAGTTTGGTATGGCCGGCCTCGGTGGCTCAGCCTGTAATCCCGCGCTTTGGGAGACTGAGGTGAGTGAATTGCCTGAGCCCGTGGATTCGAGACCCGCCTGGGCAACTTGGTGAGACCTCATCTCTACCATAAATCAAAAATTAGCCGGGCGTAGTAGCGCGCGCCTGTAGTTCCAGTTACTTGGAAGGCTGAGGTGGAAGAATCGCTGGAGCCCAGCAGGTGAGGCTGCGGTGGCTGGGAGTGGCCACTGCACTCCAGTCTGGGTGACAGAGTGAGACTCCAACTCAAAAAAACAACAACAAAAAAGTTTGGTCTGGGCTTGGCCTGGACCAGTTAGAATTAAATAAGAATTTCTGGAGATTGAGCCCAGACACCAATGTTTTATTAAAAGATGCTCAGGTGCGGCTGGTCCAAGTGCAGTGGTGTTTACAACTAATTGATTGCAACCAGTTACAGATTTCTTTGTTCTTTCTCTACTCCCACTGCTTCACTTGATTGCACTTAAAAAAAAAAATACACACACACACACACACACACACACACACAAACACACCAATATACATGCATCGATATAATGCCCAGGTGATTCTAATGTGCCACCTGGGCTGAAAACCACCAGTGTGGCCAAACTAACATATATCTGAGTTATGGGTACAGGGTTTTACCACTTCATTTGTCATGGTTTTTCTGACAAATAAAAGAAGGCTCCATTGGTAAGAAAGGGAGTATTCATATTCATACACATTCTTATGCTGTTCACAACTATAATTTGTCTTAATACATTATTTACATAATCTTCAAAATCCTTTTAATTTGGTGTTAAATTTTTGTTTAATAAGATTCTATTTTTTTTTTTTTTTGAGTTGGAGTCTCACTCTGTCGCCCAGACTGGAGGGCAGTGGCCGCTCCCGGCCACCGCAGCCTCGACCTGCTGGGCTCCGGCGATCCTTCCGCCTCAGCCTTCCAAGTAGCTGGAATTACAGGCATGCGCTACCATGCCCGGCTGATTTTTTGATTTATTGTAGAGATGAGGTCTCGCTGCCCAGGCGGGTCTTGAACCCACGGGCTCAGGCAATCCACTCACCTCAGCCTCCCAAAGGCGCGGGATTATGTGGTCCATTTTTTGCTGCAAAGATTGACCAGGAAGACAAACTCTTTCCATGGACAGCAGGAAACAAACATATCAGCAGACCCTCTGCACATTCCTCCCCACAACTGAGGAAGAGAACCCAGCGTGGTGTGGATGATGGATGTTTAACATGACTGCTGTATGCTGGGTGTTGGCACTTCTGGGATATCGATCTGAATCCTATTTAACAAGGGAGCTGAATACAGAGAAGCTCACTGCACACCCCAACAATTGTCTGTCAGTGCTGGAAAAATCACCACCACCACCTTTGGATATATTCTTCACTGCTCTGCTGCAGGGGAAGATTCCCAGATAGTGAAGCGGACGGCAGCCATTCTGATCTGCTTTGCTTTCCTCACACGGGCCCTCACATGGCTCCCAGGCAGTCAGGCCGTTCCCCAGGGAGTCCTGCCTCCAGGCCTGGGCCTGTCGCCTACACATGTTACAGCAGCGGGTTCTGTGCAGAACATGAAACGAGAGACGATAACATTCTCTATTCTTCCCTATTACTGCCAGGGAGAGTTTCAGCTCTCTTTCAGGCAGAAAACCCCTGTGTGTGTGTGTGTGTGTGTGTGTCCACATGAGTTATTGAGACTTAGTTGCATCAGCATCTCTCTGATCCTACATCTTTCCTGGGACTTAAAAATGAGGATACCATTTGTATACCTAACCCTGAATTGTACCCCACATCTTTAAAATAAAAAAGATTAAGCCGGGTTCCATGGCTCAGCCTATAATCCCACGCCTTGGGAGGCTGAGGTGAGTGGATTGCCTGAGCCCGTGGGTTTGAGACCCACCTGGGCAACTTGGTGAGACCTCATCTCTACAATAAATCAAAAAATTAGCCGGGCATGGTAGCGCACGCCTGTAGTTCCAGCTACTCGGAAGGCTGAGGCGGAAGGATCGCTGGAGCCCAGCAGGTCGAGGCTGGCGTGGCCGGGAGTGGCCACTGCACTTCAGTCTGGGCGACAGAGTGCGACTCCAACTAAAAAAAAAAAAAAAGATTAAAAGTTAAATTATGAGAATACACCCACATTTCTCTACTGTCGAAAGTTTTAAAACTGTTCAAATGTGTTTAAGTATTCAGAGAAAGGAACTTGGTCTTGTACAAACTGTAGAGTGACAGAGATTAGCACAGAGTATTGAAAAAAAAAAAAAAAGACCAAAGTGGCTGAAGGCAGTGACAGGGTCGGGAGATCCTCATAAAGGTACTGCAGGGCATATGTACCTTTGAGGGTTTGAAGGTATGAAACTTTCTGCTTTGACTGTGGAGGAAACTGAACGATCTCTCCTTCACTGAAGCATCAATGACCAGAGCTTGGGAGAAAAACTGATACTCCCTCTCTGATAGGGACTATCTGCTTGTCAAAAGAAAAGCTCTGCTCAGCCAGAAGCCCAGACCTCGAACTATAACTCCAAATGTGTAACATTTGGAATGCCAAGGACTCAACCAATCCAGATAACAATACAGCCCTAGAAAACTGACAGGAGGGCAATTAGGCAAGAAGAAAAATAAAAGCCATTTGGCTGGAAAGGAAGCAAAACTATCTCTATTTGAAATGATATAATCTTTCATATATAAAATCAGAATCTACTAAAGATTGCTAGAATTAATAAATAAAGTTATCAGGTCACAATATACAAGATTAGTATACAAAAATCAATTGTATTAATATATAATAGCAATAAACATTTACAAACAAAAGGAAGAAAACAATTCTATTTATAATTGCATAAAAAAGAAAAAATACTTAAGAATAAATGTAACAAAATAAGTACAAAACTTGTACTCTGAAAATTACAACACATTATTGAAAAAAATTAAGACCTAAATAAATAGGAAGACATCCTATGTTCATGGATTGGAACAACCAATATTGTTAATATGGCAATACTTCCCAAGTTAATCTACAAATTCAATGTAATCCCTATCAAAATCCCAACTGAGATCATAACCATCTTCTGCCACCAAAAATAAACCTAAAAACCAAAAAACAAATCCCAGTTGGCTTTTTCAACAAGCTGATCTTAAAATTCATATGCAAATGCAAGGGAGCCAGAGTAGCCAAAACAATCTTGAAAAAAAGAACAAAGTCGGAGGACTCACACATCTCCATTTCCAAACTTAGTACAGAGTACAGTAATCAAGACAGTGTAGTACTGACATAAGGATAGACATATAGGTGGATGGAATTGAATTGAGAACCCAAAATAAACCCTCACTTTTATGGTCAATTGGTTTTTGATAAGGGTGCCAAGACAATTCAATGGGGGAAAGAATAATCTTTTCAACAAGTTGTATAGAGAAAACCAGATGTCCTTTTTCCTACATCGTACACAAAAAACTCCAGAAGGATCATAGACCTAAGTGTAAAAGTTAGAACTACAAAACTCTTAGGAGAAAATATAGGAGTAAAGCTTCATGCCCTTAGGTTAGGCAAAGCCAAAATACAAGTGACACAAGAAAACGATAGATAAATTAGGCTTCATCAAAGTTAAAAACGTTTCTGTTTTATTTTACTTATTTCTTCTTTTTTTTTTTTTCTGCCCAGGCTGAAGTGCAGTGGCATGATCATGGCTACTGCAGCCTTGACATGCTGAGCTCAGGCGATCCTTCTACCTCATTCTTCCAAGTAGCTGGAACTACAGGCACCCACCACCACACTCAGGCTGGTCTCGAACCCCTGGACTTTGGCAATCCTCTTTCCTCCACCTCTTAACATGTTGGGATTACCGGTGTGAGCCACTGTGCCTGACTTGTTTTGGGAGTTTTAATAGAATTTTACTGGAGGTTTTAGGGTAGGGGTGGCTCATTGTTCATACCATGTACAGAATCTCTGTGTCATTTCCCATTCCCTTTTCGCTTTCCCTTTCCCTCAGAAACTCCATTAATTACTCTCCTGGGCCGGGCGTGGTGGCTCAGCCTGTAATCCCAGCACTTTGGGAGGCCGAGGAGAGAGGATTGGCTGAGCCCGCGGATTCGAGACATGCCTGGGCAACTTGTTGAGACCTCGTCTCTACAACAAATCACAAAAACTAGCCGGATGTGGTGGCGTGCGTCTAGTAGTTCCAGTTACTTGGAAGGCTGAGGTGGAAGAATTGCCTAAGTCCAGCAGGTGGAGGCTGCAGTGGCCGTGAGCGTTCTGCTGTACTCCAGCCTGGCAGCAAGAGTGAAACTCCACCTCAAAAAAAAAAAAAAAATTACTCTCCTATCTTAGGGATAGTAACTTAGCAAACATCTGTTGTTCCTTAAGAATGCCCTGAGATAGCTGGGCATGGTGGCTCAGCCTGTAATCCCGTGCCTTTGGGAGGCTGAGGTGAGTGGATTGCTTGAGCCCGCGGGTTTGAGACCCGCCTGGGCAGCAAGACCTCATCTCTACAATAAATCAAAAAATCAGCCAGGCGTGGTAGCGCGTGCCTGTAATTCCGGCTACTTGGAAGGCTGAGGCGGAAGGATCCCCGGAGCCCAGCAGGTCGAGGCTGCGGTGGCCGGGAGCGGCCACTGCACTCCAGTCTGGGCGACAGAGTGAGACTCCAACTCAAAAAAAGAATGCCCTGAGAGTTTCACTCAACCTCAAGAAACTTGTCATTGTTTTTCTTCTGAATACACACAGTACTTTCCCAAAGAGGTCTAACCAAATAAAAAATGTCCTCATCTCATATAACTTGACCAATAACATGGTTTCTTTTTTTATTATTTTAAAAATGTGCGGTACAATTCAGGGTTAGTTATACAAACGTTGATTATGCAGGTAGCCTTGTTGATGAGGTGTGCCCCTCCCTCCCCTGGCAGTTTCCCTCGACAGCCAACCCCTTTCTTATAATATGATGATGATGGTTCAAGGTTCGCTTCTGAGTGAGAACATATGGTCCTCTGTTCTTTGTTTCTGTAATAGATTGCTGAGTATGATCAACTCTAAATCCATCCAAGTTGCTGCAAAGTCCCTGTTTGTCTTTCTTTATGACTATGTAATATTCCTTTGTGATAACATGATTTCTATATGCTGAACATCAATCTAGGCCCAGGGAGAAACAGGGGGATATAGGATGTGACTCCCTATCCTCAAGGCATTTAGAGTTCAATAGAAGAGATAATTACTATACACGAAATAGTGGGAAATACTTCAGTGCCAAGCGGGGTGACACAGCTGGGGAAAGGGCTCGCCAGGTAGGTCTTGTGGGACAGACTGAGTTTGGTTTGTCTGAGTGGTAGAAGAGAATGGTTCAGGGGAAGGACGCAGCATCAATAAATCATGAGTGTGGCAAGAAGGAGTGTGTGTGTGTGTGTGTGTGTGCGCGCGTGTGCGTGTGCGTGTGTGTGTGTGTGTGTGTGTGTGTGTGTGGTGTATCTAATGGGAGGAAATTGAGAATTTGCTGAGTACTGATGAGGAATAAACTTGGCTGGGAGGATGGCGTGACAAGATGAAGGGCCCCAAAAGCCAGAAAGGACTCCAGTGATAATGGAGGTTCCCCAGCGTGTTCGTTGAACAGAAAGGGGCATATGGGAGACCACGTCATGAAGCCTTGCCTGACAGCCACGGGCAGGACACACTGGAGGCAAGGGAGGCCGTCTCCTACAATTTTACTCTCCGGCTGAGGTGCTGGGTTTTGGATTAGGAGTGGCCGTGGGAAGGGAGATGAAAGGCCACATCTGTGAAGAAGGGAGGCATCGTTGACCTCCATCCCCAGCTGGATGCAGGAACGGAGGAAGGGGGCATGGACAGAGGAGGCAGCCCCTCCCTGGTGCTCTGCTGGAATCCGTGAGGTGGGCACAGGGGGGTTAAAGGTGCTTTTTATTCTGGGTGTTTGTCTTTCCCTCTGCGTCCCTCTCTTCCCTCCCATTGTCATTCTCTCATCTTCTGTGTTCATTCTCGCCAGGACACATCCACATACCATTTACACCAGTACAACCTCTTGAGTTCTACTCAGGCGAGGAAGGAAGGCTTCTGATGACCTAACAAATACATAGTAAGTGAATTGGTCCTGCGTCATGCAGGGAAATCCTCACTAAGTTATTGAGAACCTTGGACTGCTAGCTCTAAGAAGGACTTCTATTTTTTTTTTTTTTTTGGAGTTGGAGTCTCACTCTGTCGCCCAGACTGGAGTACAGTGGCCACTCCCGGCCACCGCAGCCTCGACCTGCTGGGCTCCGGCAATCCTTCCACCTCAGCCTTCCAAGTAGCCTGGAACTACAGGCGCATGCTACCACACCCGGCTGAATTT
>NW_007231984.1:52287-57707 GCF_000164805.1 Carlito syrichta
CCAGCAGGTCGAGGCTGTGGTGGCCGGGAGCAGCCACTGCACTCTAGTCTGGGCAACAGAATGAGACTCCAACTCAAATAAATAAATAAATAAATAAATAAATAAATAAAGCATTGTCACAAATACAGGCAACAAATCATAGTAGCTTGATCAGTACCTGTGACTTTGGCATTCACAGAAATCACACACATTTTCATATCACATTGTGATTGTTTCAGATGCCATGAAGTATCTTTTGCACTCATTACTACCTCACAATTTTGATAGATTAGGTCTGCTGCCTAATCTTATTATTGAAGGTGTTAATTTATCACAAATTTTAGAGATATTTGATATAAGACTGAGGGTGGTGGCTCATGCCTGTAATCCCAGCACTCTGGGAGACCAAGGCAGGAGGATTGCTTGAGTCCAGGAGTTTAAGCCTGGGTAACAAAGTGACACTTTTTCTCTACAAATAATCAGAAAATTAGTTGGGCATAGTGGCGCCTGCCTGTAGTCCCAGCTACTCAGGAGGCTGAGGGAGAAGGATTGTCTGAGCCTAGGAGGTTGAGGCTATGGTGAGCCATGATCGTGCTACTGCATTCTAGCCTGGATGACAGAGTGAGACTCTGATTTCAAAAAAAAAATTTCGATATGATTTATTTTTTCCATAATTTCATATATTTTACTTTTAATGAATCTAGAAACGTTATTCTTGAAAGAGATTCGCAGATGTCACCAGATTGACAAAGGGGTCTAGGGCACAAAAAAATGTCAAGAACCCGGCTAAGGTCTCAGCGGTTTGGGTCTAAACTGTGTTCCTTTACATGAAGTTGCTGCAGTTCACCATAAATATGACTCACACCTCAAAGAACTGCCACAACATGGGACTCAATGGCACACTGTTGCCTGGAGACTAAAGCCCTATCAGATTGTTACTTGTTTTTTTTTAAGGGAAGAAATCATCTCATGCCTATAGAAGGCTGACACGTGTGCTCCTTGCTCCTATGGACATCACAAGACCACCCTGGGAATCTCCAGCTCCCACCAGAGGTCAGAGGGCATTCTTTCCTTTCTGCACATCATGGTCTGCAGCTGAGGAGTGGGGGAGGCTGGGGTTGGCACACTTTAAAACTATAATAACAATCCTCCTTGTCCTTAAATACTTATTAAGTACTTCCTACATCAAGGACCACGTGCTGGGTACTGATACATTACGATGAACTTAAGCTTCCTCAAGAATTCATAATAAAATCTCACTTTTCATTGTACTTAGCAAAGTCCTTTCAGACCTCCCATTTAATGCTCACCTCTTTGAAGCGCATATCAAAATCTTCATTTTACAAATAAAGAAACTGAGGCTCAAAAAAGGGAAGAAAACTCCCCCTAGCAAGTGGCAGAGACTGGGTTTGATAACAAACCCTACACTGCTGCTTCTGCAGGTTTGGGGTCTTGTGCTATGTCTTGGCGCAGGGATGCCCTCTCTGATCCTGGGACTAGTTTCTCCAGTGGATGCCCCCTGTGACTCACGGCACACTTTGACATGGTGGATGGGGGATGGGTGTGGTTTGTGCCCTCATCAGGGCCTATGCTTGCCTAATTAGCCCCAAGAGAGTGGTCCAGGGGTCAGAAATGGTGGTGACCGTGGCCACCTGGCAACCTGGAGAAGCCCCTGTACTCCTGAGCACGGTCCTCTTCACAGCCTCTGCAGAAATATATCCTCAATACGCAGTGTGAATCTTTCATCCTAGACCAGCACCCATCAGCCTTGGCCTCCAGAAAGGTGCACCGTGGTGGAAGATGCATACTTCTCAGGCCCTGTCTCACTGTGGGGCAAACATCCCACATGACCCCCCAACTCCTTTTGCTTCTCAGCTAACCTTCTCATTTCAGTTTTCATCTTCCTGAATCTTGTCACCTCAGTGGCTGACTTCTGCGGATGGATGATTGTGTCGGTGTTGCTGGGTGGGAAGGTTACAAATTCAGCCTGGGTCATGCTGACGTAAGGAGACTCCCAGGTGAGTTGTCCGGTTGTGAGATGGAGCCTTGTTACATTGCATGGAAAGAAGAATGCCGTGCGTTCCTTATAGAAATCCAAGCCCCCACCTTGATACTTTGTGGTGAAAACAACTGTGGTGGTTTTACAATGTGGATGTCAAGGAAAACCAAATTCTATTTTTTCAGACCTCTCACCAACTGCATGCCTGAAAAGACTCAGTGTTAATGATTCAATTTGCAGACCTTGAGGAATGTTCCAATTATAAAGGGTGTTATGTATTCTACTATGACGAAGTAAAAATTTAAAAATCTACTTGTATTACCTACCAGAAATTTTTAAAAGGTGCGACATGAGAAACTGTGCTGTTTCTGTTTCTGAGGTACCAGGTGAGCAGTTCACGCTTAATAGATTCTGTCACAGAGATTTTCTCTGTTCTGGCAAAGGCTTTTGTAGGACTGGAAAGCTAAAAATAGAGCTGAAGATAACATTCATCACCCAAAATATACATAATTCGAAAGGTCTGCTGGGTACAGTGATCTCAGGGACTGGCAATTCTCTGCCGAATGCTTGCTGTTTTGATAATCCTCTAGATTTCTCAGCTTACAATGCTGCTTAGCACTTAGCACTGTCAGACATTTTAATTCACATTATCTGGGTAACTGAAGCTCCATATAGGTGGCATTCCAAGGGAGGAAGCGTTCTCATTCATGGGGTATAAGCTGACTTTGAATTTGAGAAATCTAAGTTTCAGTTGAATTTTCAAGTGAGTTATTGAATGACCTTGAGAAATTGCTTCACATGTCTGTTGAAAAATCTTTATCTGTGCTGTCTTGCTTGAAAGAGTTTTGAGCACATTGAAAGGATAGACACCTCTGCTTTATATGTAATACAATACAGTGTTATAATAGATAGTCCTCCGCATCTGTAGAGCTCGGGTTCAGTGGTGGGGATAAGGATGCCCTCACCCCCAAATCGACATGAATTCACCCACACCTGCCCACACTCACATCTCTCTAGCTAGAATCTCAGTCCCAACTCTCAGTTTCAGAAATTCAGAGAATTTCTCTGAAGCAGTTTGGGTTCTATCCTCTGGTCTGGAAGGAGGAGACCGTTTAATGTGAAGGCTGAGGGCCTGGGGCACTTCTCAGGGAGAGAAAGTGGGCTGGGCAAGCACCCATTTCCATCTCCCTTCCCCTGGGAGAATAGGCAGTCTCCTCCCTAGCTGAGAGAACAGTGCTCTCATAGGCAAAAAGGAAGCCGCAACTAGCCGGCCTTGTCCAACACCCCACTGTCTCACCACACCTCCACACATGGGAAGGCCTTAAAAATCTGTCTGAGCTGGGCTTGGTGTCTCAGCCTGTAATCCCACGCTTTGGGAGGCTGAGGTGAGTGGATTGCCTGAGCCCGTGGGTTCTTCTACAATAAATCAAAAAATCAGCCGGGCATGGTAGCACGTGCCTGTAGTTCCAGCTCCCTGGAAGGCTGAGTAGAAGGATCGCCGGAGCCCAGCAGGTCGAGGCTGCGGTGGCCAGGAGCGGCCACTGCACTCCAGTCTGGGCGACAGAGTGAGACTCCAACTCAAAAAAAAAAAAAAAAGAAAAAAAAATCTATCTGGCCCTGACATTGTAGCGACTGTCTAAGCCACAGAGTTGAAGCCATTGTTTCTTTTTAGAAACATTACCTACCTGCCCAAATATTTTCTCTCCAGGCTGTGTTGATTGTGGAGTATTCCATAGGAATTTGTTGATTGAAACAAATGTTCTGGGCTTTCTTTAATCACACATTTGCCAAAATAAACACAGCCCTCGGCCAGGTCTCTTTCAACAGGGTGTGGAATGGAGTCACTTATCCTAGCCATCTGGGACTCAGCCCCAGTGTATCTGAATCATCGATATTCTGCCTGGTTACCTCAGGGTAGTACCTCTTCAGTATGCAACTCAAAAACTCTGGGGTTGCTGACAGACTCTGGTGGCAAACCACCTTAATCCTCCATTGGACTTTGGCAGCAACAGCTCTGGCCTAGCTGCCTGCAAAAGGCACCAAGGGTGGGGGAGGCCCCTGGGAGTTGTGTGGCCTGTCTTTGTTGTCCGGTTTGTCATGGCTACACCAACAGCCTCACAGTTGTTCTTGGAAGGGATCAAATCAAACCATTCTCATCTTAATTGTTATTTCACACTTTCTTCCAGATGTGGAAACTGAGACACCCAGGGCAAGTAATTTGACCTCGTGGTCATCATTTTAATTTTGTGATTTAGAAACTCCAAGTACCTCATCAACAAGGGTATCTGCATAATCAGTGTTTGTATACCTAACCCTGAATTGTACCCCACATCTTTATAATAAAAAGAAAAAAAGAAAAAGAAAGAAACTCCAAGTAGAGTGAGAAAGCTATCTCCCGGGGTTCTGGAAGTAGGTTGGTGTGGTCTCCACGGCCTGTGGCTCTTCTGTGGTCAAACGTGGGACACACCCTCCCTCTCTTGAGATCTTGCTTCCTGGGATTTCCTCTGGGCCAGAGATGTTGACAAATTAAGTGGAAGTTGAACTCAATGACCTAGGCAAGTCTCTTTCTTCTGAAATGGCTCAGAGTTGAGGTAGGTGGTTTCAACCTTCTGTCAAATCACCAGGGTAAGTGTGTCTATTTCCCCCCTTATGTGGCACTAAGAGGACACAATGGCAAACAACCCTCTTTTTTTTTGAGTTGGAGTCTCACTCTGTCGCCCAGACTGGAGTGCAGTGGCCGCTCTCGGCCACCGCAGCCTCGACCTACTGGGCTCCAGCGAGCCTTCCGCCTCAGCCTTCCAAGTAGCCGGAACTACAGGCACGTGCTACCACGCCCAGCTGATTTTTTTGATTTATTGTAGAGATGAGGTCTCGCCAAGTGGCCCAGGCAGGTCTCGAACCCGCAAGCTCAGGCAATTCACTCACCTCAGCCTCCCAAGGCGCGGGAGTACAGGCTGAGCCACCGAGCCCGGCCTGGCAAACCCTCTTTATGCTAGCTCCTCCAAAGGTTTTTCTTGAAAATTTCCCAATAGGAAATACAACAGTCCCCATGTGTCCGTCACCCCAGCCTTAACGATCTCCACATTTTGCCAGGCTTGTTTAATCTATCAGTCTCCCATAGCTGATGCCATTAACAAGCAAGCAGAACTGGTTCCTTTGCATGCCTTGGTTTAAGAGAACTGCATTTTATTTCCAGGAACCTGTACAGGTTTTTCTGGGTCCCTTTCTTTTCAGCTCCCCATCTCCCCATGGCCAAGGCCTTCCTGTTTCCCAGCACGAGACAGCACCTAATTGTGCATCTCGTGCTTCCCTAAGGACCGTGTCAGAGCTTCTTCCCCCATAAAAATCCCATATCTTAGCCGGGCTTGGTGGCTCAGCCTGTAATCCTGCGCCTTCGAGAGGCTGAGGTGAGTGGATTGCCTGAGCCCGCGGGTTCGAGACC
>NW_007231984.1:57727-61470 GCF_000164805.1 Carlito syrichta
AAAAAAAAAAAAAAAAAAAATCCCATATCTTTGCCTAACCCAAATCTTCCAAACCTCCCTCTACCCCAGCCTGGTAGGTTCTGGTTGTTCATCTGGGAGGGTGAGCTCCACTTCCCAACTGATCCACAAGGCAAGTTCATATCCACAAGCCCTCCCTGGCTTAGCCTGTCAACCGTCCTCAGCTGTACAGCATTCAGTGGCGATATATATTTTAGTGTCCTCACCTGTGAAATGTGAGTCTATTTCTATCTTCCTTATAGGTCTATTGTGAGATTGAAAGGAGGTCATGCAAGTAATGCCCTTATGTTTACATCAAACAGCAAGAGGTGGTGATGATGGTGAAATTCTGACGATGCTGACTCAGGAATATGTCTCCCCGCTTGCTCACTCACCACCTCCCACCTCTGATCTTACAGGGAGTTAATCCTGCAAAGGTCTACACTACAACAATAGAAACATAAGGGAGCCGGGCTTGGTGGCTCAACCTGTAATCCCGCGCCTTTGGGAGGCTGAGGTGAGTGGATTGCCTGAGGCCACGGGTTCGAGACCCGCCTGGGCAGCGAGACCTCATCTCTACAATAAATAAAAAAATCAGCCAGGCATGGTAGTGCATGCCTGTAATTCCAGCTACTTGGACGGATGAGGTGGAAGGATCGCTGGAACCCAGCAGGTCGAGGCTGCGGTGGCCAGGAGCGGCCACTGCACTCCAGCCTGGGTGACAGAGTGAGACTCCAACCCCCCCCAAAAAAAGAAACATAAGGGGTGAAAAAGAAACCTTCTTAGGTAGATGTACCTCTAGGGAAATACCAAGCATGATTGAGTTCAGTAAATTTCTCAAGTCTGCTGTCTACAGGCTTCAAGAAAATTGGTGGAAGTGGGAAACTTCTTTGCCATAAACAAAGCGAAGCAAATAATTTTTTCTTTCTTTTTGAAAAGAGGAGAAAAAGCCGGGCATGGTGGCTCCATGCTTGTAATCCCAGCGCTTTGGGAGGTGGAGGTGAGAGGATTTCCTGAGCCCGGGGGTTTGAGACCATCCTGGGCAACTTGGCAAGACCTCATCTCTATAATAAATCAAGAAATTAGCCGGGTGTGCTGGCACACACCTGTAGTGCCAGCTACTTGGAAGGCGGAAGCGGAAGGGTTGCCTGAGCCCAGCAGGTCGAGGCTGCGGTAGCCATAAGCATGCCATTGCACTCCAGCCTGGGCGACAGAGACTCCTACTCAAACAAAACTAAAAAAAGTCTATGAATTTCAGAAGGTTTGAGGGGGGTCTTGTGAGTCAAAGAGAGAGACAGAGAGAGGAGTGCATGTAGAGAGGAAATTAGGAGAGAAAAGATTTGTGGAAGTCTTGAAGGAATGCTTTGGATTTCCACAGGCCACGGATTTGGGAGACTTCCAAGGGAGAGCCCTGTCTGATGTCAAGGTCATGCTCTCATTTCAACAGCCTTGATATACTGATGGAATGGCCTATCCACACACAGTAAAGGGGAGAGAAATCTGGTTCCCTCATAGTAGTCATTATAGCACACAAACTTTCAAGGGTGTAGTTACCCCAGTGTCCCTGAATACGGAATTTACTTCCCTAATCTGGGAACCAGGCCTTTCCTATGACGCGTTTACGTAATCAAAATCCTATCTCAAACTACCTGGAGAAAACATTTGGGTCTTATAATAAAGAGCAATTTTGAAACGCTCACCTGGTACAGTTGACATACTAGAATGAGGGCAGTATCTGTAAAGAGATGAGGCAAAATCTGTTCTATTTTGTTACAGTTCCACACCCCACTTCTGGCCCAGTTGCCTGGGTGATGGCAAGTGTCGCTGTGGGTGATCTCACTCTCTCACTTCGTGTCTCTGCTTCCAAACGTGTCCCCATTCACATACAGGGATGTCACTGACCCCACCTTGCTGGGAGCGAGCTCCGGCTTTACCTCCTAATCCCAAGGCTTGGCTGGCGCTGTCCCATGTGTGCCCAGACCTCCATCGGCAGGTGTCTGAGACGGGGCGGAAGGGAGGAGGCTGTCTCATGGGCTGGGTCCCATTGGCACCGCGCTCTTTCCTACAGAGCTCACTGACCTTTCACCGTCCATACCCCCAAAACACAGAGGCCATCTGTTCTTTTCTATCACGTATCTCCGCATCCCAGGTTTTCCTGGGAGAGTTTCCAGGAGTTTGAGCTCACAAAGCTTGTCATGAGCTCCAGGCCTTCCGAAACAGAGGCACTGCCAGGACTCACGTTATGAGAACCCTACAGGCTGGGGGACATTTGGGGCAGGAGGTGTGTGAAGGCAAAATTGGAGAGGATTCCATAGCAGCAGCATTCACCATTTACTAAGTACTTGCCTCGTGCTAGGCACTGTCTTTTTTTTTTTTTTTTTTTTTGAGTTGGAGTCTCACTCTGTCGCCCAGACTGGAGTGCAGTGGCTGCTCCCGGCCACCACAGGCTCGACCTGCTGGGCTCCGGCCATCCTTCCGCCTCAGCCTTCCAAGTGGCTGGAACTACCGGCGCACGCTACCACGCCCGGCTAATTTTTTTTGATTTATTGTAGAGATGAGGTCTCGCCAAGTTGCCCAGGCGGGTCTCGAACCCGTGGGCTCAGGCAATCCACTCACCTCAGCCTTCCAAAGGTATGGGATTACAGGCTGAGCCACTGAGCCCGGCGCTAGGCACTGTCTTAAGCCCTTATGTGCCTGGTCCCATTTGCTCCTTACAACAGCATGGTAAGAGAGGTATGAATAGCTGAGGGGGTGGCTCACGCTTGTAATGCCAGCACTTTGGGAAGCCAAGGTGGAGGACTGCTTGAGCCCAGGAGTTCAAGACCAGCCTGAGCAACATACCAAGACCTTGTCTCTACAAAAATAAAACATAAATACAAATAAAAAATTAGCCTGGCATGGTGGTGCACAACTGTAGCCCCACAACTTGGGAGGCTAAGGCAGGAGGATCACCTGAGCTCAGGAGGTTGAGGCTACAGTGAGCTGTGATCATGCCACTGAAATCTAGCCTGGGCAACAGAGTGACACCACTGGGGGAAAGATAGGAATAGTAACCCCATAGTTTGATGAGACAACTGGGGTTTAGAGAACATCCATAATGCACTCAAGGCCATACTGCTAATTCGGAATTAGGTCTGTGTGACCTCAAAACTTATGCTCTTCAGTGCACTATTCTGCTGATTTTTCTGGATTCGGGGGTACCATGGGCTATGTCTAAATCTTTAGAGTCCTTGGGAGGAGGAATGGGGGCTCTCATACTCCATTATTGTACAGGGCGAGTCTTCTCAGCTTTGGAGACTCTGGGTCTCTGGTACTGTTCAAGTACCAGGGGTGCCAAGGAGGCACCTCTTGGTGGACCCGAGGACCTGATTCTGCTTGGGGCAGGGGATGGGAGAGTTCTCAAGCTTCTGGATGACTTTTCATCCAGGAGATCTTCTGAGGGACATGAAGCAAAACTCCCCAAAGTGCCTTTATGGGGAGGGCACTGGACTCTTCCTATGATCCTGGTAGGGCAAAAATAAAAATACACTTTGGGAGGCTAAGGTGAGTAGATTGCCTGAACCAATGGGTTCAAGACCCGCCTGGGCAACTTGGTGAGACCTCATCTCTAGAATAAATCAAAAATGAGCCGGGCGTGGTAGCACATGCCTGTAGTTCCAGCTACTTGGAAGGCTGGGGTGGAAGGATCTCCGGAGCCCAGCAGGTCGAGGCTGTGGTGGCCGGGAGCGGCCACTGCACTCCAGTCT